>NC_092041.1:106099052-106406330 GCF_003086295.3 Arachis hypogaea | reverse complement strand
GTGCAGAACCAAAAAACTTAAATTTAATTCTCTACACCTTTATGATATCATATGTATATATATTTTTATAAACATGTATATTATACACTAAGAATACGAATTAGATGAACAAAGTTGGTCCCATATTCAAACTCATCCAACCTTGTTTATTGTGGATTGAGTTGTCAACCTATTTTGACTGGACTAAATTGAATTGGATACCCGCATGTGCGAGTAACAACGTTACTAACACTAATCATGAGGTCATAATTTATACTAAAATTGCAATAGAAGTAAAGCTAAGGAGATAATAATTAAAGTTATCTTAATAATTTAACATCTATAATTTTATATATATAATATTTATAATTATACAATATTACAAATAAAATTATATAATTATTCTATTAATAATTAATAAATATTAAATAAAATAATCTCGATCATTTAAATGATTTTATGCAGAGTTATAAACACAAACTCATACCCATAATTGCAAGAACGTACTGCAAACTACAATTTACAAATTACAAGCCAATAATTTCTTGGTAAAGTATATTTTATTTTTCATGGGATTAAGAATCTGTAGCAAGTATTACTAGTAATTCTCCCACAAAAAATGCTCCTCAAGCCTGAATCCATAATCAACTGCAAATAGTAGATGCCAAGAAGGAGAATAAGAGGAAGAAGATGCACTGCTCTTTCCATCGTCGGAGAAAAGATCCGGTAGCAGGTCAAACAATGCTATTAATGCTTTTATAAAATATTTGGAGGCCATAGCCTGCATTGTCTAAGAGAAGCAGATGCTTTTGAATATGATATATTACAGATATTTTTTATTTGAAAAAATAATACATCGAAAAAAAACTTTTCGACTATAGAAATAATTTCAGATAAATTAAAAAGATCTTAAATTTATTTAGAAAAAAAATAATATCCCACAATATTATAACATGTTCTGTATAAATCTAAAAACTAAACAGACTCATATTTGACTTTATTTCTATTTGTTAAGGTTATTTGTAATAAAAAATTATGCTCACTCTCAGACTTTAATTCAACATAAAAATGTCTACTTTCTTTCTTTAGATTTAGATATAATATTCTTTTGTTATTTGTAAGTTTTCTTTGACTATTTTTATGAATGAAATAGTGAAACAAAACTTACAAATATATTTATTATTTAAAAAAAGTATACACTTACTAGTATATTTAAGAGTGGTGCAAATATATTCATTTAATATATAGAGAAGAATATTATATGTATCACTGTTTTGTAGATTTTTTTTATTTTTAGGATTAAAAAGAATTGATAAAAAATGAAAATATAAAATTCTTTTTGTAACATAAAAAAACTACAAAAAGAGATGCACACAAAAATTTATATAAATATATATATTGTACCTTAATTTTACACGTGAATACATGAGTACCACTCATTTTAATTTAATTTCTTGATGTCTGTGGTCTAGGCATGTTCATATTTTTTTCGTCTCCTATATGTCTTCACATGGCTTTGTACAAAAATTAGTCCTTTTAGTAGACCTCCTTTCTTTTATGAGTGTCCATACATAGTACGTAGGCCCCAAAGTTTTCTCAATAAAATCATAGATTTTTCCATATTCTTGGTGGTCATGTATGGACACCCTAATTATATAATAAGTTAATTTGGCATATATATGATATCAAATCCGAATAGGAAATTAAATTTATTATATCGTCGCCTTCTTCAATTGTCCTTTCAACTTGACTATATTATGTCTGAACTAAAAGAATATGACCACCTCCAAGATATTTTTCACTTTTCAAAAATTTGTTTTTCACAACTAAAATAATCTAGTGATATTTTGTTATTATTTACTTTAAATTTACTGTGATGCTATGCCACTAACTTATTTTAGTAATTAAGTTTAACTAAGTTGATCCAATAGTTTATTAGCATAATTAAAATCAGTTGAACAAGAAATTAAAAAACATAAAAATAAAAAAATAAATTAATTAAACTTAATTACAAAAATAATTTATTTATCAAATATATAGTTCTCAAATTAAATATAACTAGTATATCAATGTGAATAAATTTTAGAATTATAATATAAAAAAAAACCAAATATTTTTTCTAATTTTTTTTAAAATTTACGTATGATTATAATTTAGTCAAACTTGTCAAATTATTTAGCGAGTTATCAATTTTCCATAAAAATAACTACATATAAATTTTTACTAGTTTTTTATCCTCACAAAATAAAAAAGATTAATTTTTTTTTTAAATTGACCACCATTGTAGGGTAAGAGATCCTTGAATGAAAGTCTACGTTTTTTGTTTTAAATTTATTTTAAGCTTGAGAAAAGATAATGACATTACAACAATTCCGTTAATGGGAGTCCACTTCCTCTTTTTGTATTATTGCAAAATCGGACCCAGAATTAAAAATGCACTAAGTGGTGTCTAATTGCATCCAAGCAAAATAATTATGTAACCTACTCATTGTTAATAAGGTCCCCTCCCACAGGGCCTAAAGGCAAAGTAGAATGAAACTATGAAAGGTACTTCAAAGAAGAATATAGTATGAAAATGATGGCTCAACTGCAATACATATTCCAGCTTTTTGTTTGTTTTTCATGAATGCAGATGCATGATTAAATTAGGGTTTTGAATGGAGGTTGTGATTGCGAATCTAATTGCGGTTGAGCCGTTGTAATTGCACATGGATTACAGCCATTGCAAGTGAAAGGAATTTTTTGTTAGTGGGCCTAATTTGGTTTGAGTGTGATAATGTGGTTTCTCATGGTTGATTTTATATTTGTTGCTGTGATTTCATGCTTAAGATGAGTTTCTTAAGTTACTGAATTATACATGCTCTGGTCTGATTTGCACTAATCATGAAACTAATTAAAACTTGGTATTGGGTATATTCAAGGCATATGAGATGTGATGGAAAGTAACTCTTAAGTGCTTTTGCTAGAACATATGACTCATGCCACATAAAACTTGAAAATTAATTTATCACAAAACTTCTAGGCATTGTCATTCGGAGCCCCAATATCCATTGTAAGAGTAGATTGTACTACTCTTTTCAACAGTCAAAGGTCTTTGCAATTGCTTTATATTTTACTAGCCAAACATTTCAATAGCTACAGTTGAACCCAAATGTTCCCTTAATTGAATTCTACAACCCTCTAAGCAAAATAGTGGGATCAACTCCATTGGAAAAATGGATGAGCATATAACATGATAATTAAGTTGACAATGGTCTCTTGAATCGTTAGTTGTTTGGCATATGAGTAGATGGTTGTATTTTGGGACTTTCAATACCTTTTTGGTGATCGAATTCTAACACTTTGTACTCCAAAGATCATCGAAAAATACAATTCTTTTCTATACTCATGGCCTCGTCTTTGTTTTGAAATCACTATGCGATCATGAACTCTGCCTCCTCTATGAACCTAGTTAAATCAACATCAACCTATTGCATCGCACTTAGATTCGGCGTAGAAAAAGACTAAGATAATGATGTCACTCTAAACTAGAACGTTAAGTTTATGTTAGTGAATCATTTCCTGGTTGTCATCACTATCATATAGAATATTCACCTCGTCTTCATCTTCCTCATTTCAAATGGTATCCTCTTTAACATCTATCATTTCAATAAAAGCTTAATAGTTTGGTGGATGCTAGGTGGGTGATTTTGTCATTTCCAATGCTAGTTGTCCAAACGATCGACTATCCCCGATAGTTGTCTCGCTTTCTTCGTTGACATTTTGGCCCTTGAATACTGCAAATTAAGGTGACCTCATTGGTAAAGGTTTTCATTTCCCTTCAATTGTACATATGGTGCAAATCCTCCAAATATCACAAATATTTTCTCGACCTTTACGAATAGTGATAATAATCAGTGGCTAAAAGAGGGGGGATTGAATCTTAGCCCCTCTTTTTATTGAGTATTACTTTATGACTTCTAAAGGAGTTTCAAGAGATATTTCTGCTTTTGTCTCATACTAAGTCAAGAGACATTTTCTTTTTGTCTCGTAACTGGTTAGGAGATATTTTTTATTTTTGTCTCCTTCGCAACAGAAACAAAATAGGAGTAGAAGAGAAACAGAGATTCACACCCAAAAGTATCATGGTTTAGCTGCTAAATGTAATACAGCTTACATTCAGTCTCTATCACAACTGTGACGAAATTTCACTATAATCATCAGATTACATACACCAATTCTTCCCTAGAATCTACCCAATCCTATCTGGGACAAATCCATATTCTAAACCCCAATCTAAATTTGACTAGGACTCACCCTAGCTTTCAACTACAAAGTGCTCACCCAACTTGCAAGGGAACAAGTCCAGATTCTAACCCAACATGAACTTGACTAGGACTCAAACCTAGCTTTCAACCGTAAAGTGCTAACCCAACTTGTAAGGGAATCCCTTCAGGATCATGAAAACAAAACAGAAATACATACAAAGAATTTCTGGATAGTAATGGCTTTTTCTTTAACTCTCTACATTTTTTCACTCATTGACTTTTTCTTACAAAACCTCACATTTTGCCTTTTACCAATGAAACACAAACAGACTCACTGAGAAAAAGAAATATTCAATGAAAACCATGAAAGAGAAGAATAAACAGCTCAAAGAGCTATGGGAACCCAAAAGTGTGCTCTCACTCCTTGCCTCAATCCTTGGCCGTTTTTCCTTATTATAGAAGGGGAAGCTTCCAAGGTTGAAACCAATTCAACCAAGCCACCAACATTTTCTCCAACACAAGGCCGGTTTGGACAGAGAGAAAAGAGAGAAAAATCGAAAGCAAATCAACATGCATGTACCTCTCTCTCATCCCTTCTCATCAAGCTTCATCAATCTGAACCTTTCATCTTGACTTTGTCCCCAAGAAAGAATTCTGACCCTTGATGAATCCTTGATCCTTGAATGCTCCATCTATTCCATTTTTGCTTCTTCCTCCACGTAGCTACAGTAGCTACCTTCTGTCTTGGATGAACAAAAGTGGAAACGAGCTTCACCACAGAGATCTTCTCTAACCGAGGCCGATTGCTTCTATTCTTGGCATGAAGATCTTGAAGCTTCTTCTTCACATCTTGCCTTTTATGGCAAAAATCTCAGCCACGCCATGCTTCAGATCTTCCTTTTACAAAGGCCATCATCAACTTAGGCTTTCGCTTCTTGATAGCTTTATTGCTTTTTTGATAATTTGCATCTTCTTCTTTCCTGTTTGATATGACCGAAAACAAAGAGAGAGAGAGGAGAGAGAAGATACAAAACTTTTCAAAGTATAATTAAATGAATTGAAATCCCACTCACATTACTCAAGAAGTGGAGTAACGTGTGGAACCATCAATGCAATTAACTCAATTTAATTTTCTTTTTCAGTTATCAAGGCAAGTAATTAAACCAATTGAATTTTGAATTCCAATCCACAATGGGGAGTAGGTAACCGTGGAGCTTTCAATGCAAATAAATTGATTGAATTGATTTTTGGTTACCAAAGCATAAAGTCATGTATGGCTTTTGGTTACTTAAGGAATGAATTTAATTGAATTGAGATTTGGGTTTTAGTAACTACGTCATGAAAACTTTCCAATGAGAGACTTATGGATATGAGATCACCGTATAGACTTTAGGAAGCTTTGGTTTCTTTCTTTAATTTATCATGGGCTTTGACGGAATTTCACTATAATCAACAGATTACATACACCAATTCTTTCCTAGAATCTACCCAATCCGATCTGGGACAAATCCAGATTCTAATCCCAATCTGAATTTGACTAGGACTCACCCTAGTTTTCAACTGCAAAGTGCTCACCCAACTTGTAAGGGAACAAGTCCAGATTCTAATCCAACATGAACTTGACTAGGACTCAAACCTAGCTTTCAACCGTAAAATGCTAACCCAACTTGTAAGGGAATCCCTTCAGAATCATGAAAACAAAAAAAAAAATACATACAAAGAATTTCTGAGATAATAATGGCTTTTTCTTTAACTCTCTGCATTTTTCCACTCATTAACTTTTTCTTACAAAACCTCACATTTTGCCTTTTACCAATGAAACACAAACAGACTCACTGAGAAAAAGAAATATTCAATGAAAGTCATGAAGGAGAAGAATAAATAGCTCAAAGAGCTATGGAAACCCAAAAGTGTGCTCTCACTCCTTGACTCAATCCTTGGCCGTTCTCCCTTATTATAGAAGGGGAAGCTTCCAAGGTTGAAACCGGTTCAACCAAGCCACCAACATTTTCTCCAACACAAGGCCGGTTCGGACAGAGAGATGAGAGAGAAAAACCGAAAGCAAATCAACATGCATGTACCTCTCTCTCATCCTTTCCCATCAAGCTTCATCAATCTGAACTTTCCATCTTGACTTTGTCCCCAAGAAAGAATTCTGACCCTTGATGAATCATTGATCCTTGACTGTTCTATCTGTTCTATTTTTGCTTCTTCCTCCACGTAGCTACAGTAGATACCTTCTGTCTTGGATGAACAAAAGTGGAAACGAGCTTCACCACAGAGATCTTCTCTGACCGAAGCCGATTGCTTCTATTCTTGGCATGAAGATCTTGAAGCTTCTTCTTCACATCTTGCCTTTTGTGACAAAATTCTCAGCCACGCCATGCTTCAGATCTTCCTTTCACAAAGGCCATCATCAACCTAGGCTTTTTCTTCTTCATAGATTTATTACTTTTCTGATAATTTGCATCTTCTTCTTTCCTGTTTGATATGACCGAAAACAAAGAGAGAGAGAGAGAGAGAGAGAGAGAGAGAGAGAGAGAGAGAGAGAGAGAGAGGAGAGAGAAGATACAAAACTTTTCAAAGTATAATTAAATGAATTGAAATCTCACTCACATTACTCAAGGAGTGGAATAACGTGTGGAACCATCAATGCAATCAACTCAATTTCATTTTTTTTTTCATTTATCAAGGCAAGTAATTAAACCAATTAAATTTTGAATGCCAATCCACAATGGGAAGTAGGTAACCGTGGAGCTTTCAATGCAAATAAATTGATTGAATTGATTTTTGGTTACCAAGGCATAAAGTCACGTATGGCTTTTGGTTACTTAAGGAATGAATTTAATTGAATTGAGATTTGGGTTCCAATAACCATGTCATGAAGACTTTCCAATGAGAGACTTATGGACATGAGATCACCGTATAGACTTTAGGAAGCTTTAGTTTCTTTCATTTTTATCATTCAGCCATCTGATTTGATTAATTTGGCCCAATATGGAATTAAATTACTTGTCTGCACACTTGAACAAAAATCATCAAACAACCTATTGAAAATTATTAAATAAAATACTTAATAATAATTTTAATAATTTCCTAATTTACATTTTAATAATGTTTGATTATCATTTCAATTTTTTAAACTCAACAAATAGCTCGATTGTGTAAATTTCTAAAAACGTAGACCGATAATGAAACAAAACTTGCATCCTGTTGTCATTATGTATCGTAAAACTCTTATATTAGGCATGTCCTTCACCAAATGCTATTGGGAGTATATACAAGATCTCATATATTCACTTCCGGCCAAACTGGCCTAACTTCTACAGAATATTGTCTAGTAGGTGGTTAAAAGTTGTTAAATTAACAAAAATTCCTACAAAATTTTTGTTGCTTATTCCATTTGTACTATTTGTCATTTTTTCTCGACGGTAAATGAGAACAAATAACTTTTGGATGTTATTCTCTCACAAAACAACCTTAAAACAAGGTATAAATAAGGATTTGAGATGCAGGATCTATCTATAAAGCTAATGTTTTTCATCTGTGCTTTTTTTAGGCTCGGTTTGGTTTTTGTCTGTGTTTACTGTTTGTTTCTTGAGACATAAAATTAACAAGAATATGCTTACACACACAAAGTGACAGAAATTACATGTTTTTTGTGTCCATTCAAAATGATGAGACACCAAAAAGAGATTATGAATACATATCTAACTTATATTTTCTTGACCATATTATCCTTATTATTTTTTTAAAATTTTGAATACTACCCTTCTGTCTTACAAACATTTTCTTCCCCTTCTGAAATTAACCAGAACTCATCAATTTCAACTTATTGAAAAATTAAGCAAAATTCATCAAATCAATTATTACTTTCAACTATAATTTGCTAATTAATCAAGCAATTGATGAAAAGACACAAAAAATGTAAAAGAAGAAGCAACCACAGACATGAGAAGAGGAGGAGAGAAAGATTGAGAGATGGAAATAGCTATGGAAGATGAAATCGATGGAAATGAAGCCGAAGAAGATGACGGTGAGAGTAGGAAGATGGAGCTTGGTGACGAGGAAGATCAACAATGAAGAGGAGGAAATAATGGTGTCTCTCTCACCTAACGGCTTCCATACAATGAAAACAATCTTCTTATCTCAACAGCTGAACATGGATTCCTTCCATAGAATATGCATAGTTTGGAAAGAAAACTTGAGATTGAAAACAATGGGAATGAGAGCATTGACATTCAGAATAGAAAAGAAAATCAGGACATAATGATTTTACATATATTATTGATAGAGTTCTATTTTTCACTTTAATAGATATATTATTGACTTGGACATCAAAGTCCTTTTTGCAAGTTCTACAACCACGCTCGAGATATGAGGATTACCCATTTCTGCTGCCCAAGAAGTGTTGAAGCATTCACCCTACAGTAGCGATGAGTTATAGATCGGAGTATCCTTGACAGAACATTCGGCGCCTACTGTGGGGCCGAATTTTAACGTTACCCTATAGTTCTTTTTCTTTGCTTATTTTACCTCCCTTATTGCAGGATTTCTAGCATGGCCGATGACATACCACAATCCCCTCCTTCTCACATCGAATTAATAACCATGACTGCAACTCTCTAGGTTGAAGTGAAGAAGATGTATGAACTCTTAGCAGGAAGCTAAGAACAGGTGGAGATAACGACAAGGGTGACAAAAAGAACACAAGCAAGGAAACCTTGATGACAAACATTAGTCAGGGACAAATACAGCAATGGAGGTTATCCCCCTGAAATCTACAAAGAAAAGGACAAATTCTTTCTCTGCATAAATAATGAACTTCTAAATGCCAAAAAATTTTACACTCCCAACCACATTAAAACCCTACGAGGGATTTGGTGACTCCAAAATCCATGTCACTAAATTTGAGTCTATTATGTTTTTGAATGGTACTTCTTATTCCATCTTATGTTGTTTTTTTCTGACCTTTTTAGACTGAGCTACTTTATTATGGTTTTTTAGTCTCCCTGCAGGTTCAATCTTCAGCTTTGACGAGTTTGCCGATCTCTTCATCAACCACTTAGCAGCCTCAAAGATCTATGTCCACGACTCTAATTTTCAGCACCATCAAGCAAGGACAGCATGAAAGCTTGAAAGACTACATGACAAGATTTACAACAGTCGTGATAAAAATTCTCGACCTCAACCTAAACGTACACCTTCATGAGCTGAAAAGCAAACTACATCCAGGAAGATTCCAGGAGACTATTGCCATCACTAAACCTAAAACACTAACTAAGAATTGAGGGAAGCTAGGAAAGCCAAAAAACAAACACCCCAAACACCCCGAAGAGAAGAGGATAGACAAGGAAGACCAAGTCAACGCAGGAACAAAAAAAATCCTTCAAATTGATGCAGAAGTTTGATTCCTACACAAAATTCAACACAAAGAGATTGGATATAACAAAGGAAATTCTCCACACTAAGCTCATAAAACCACCTATCAAAGCAGGAACTTATCAAGATTAGAAATATGTGGATGAAAGTAAACACTGCGCATTCAATCAGAAGTTCGGTCACACCATCAATAAATGTGTAGTAGCCAAGGACCTATTGGAAAGATTAGCAAGACAGGGATATCTAGATAAACACGTCAGCCGTAAAAAGTAAAAAAGAAACGACGAGCTTGACAATAGACCACCCAAACTATAACTCAACATCTAAAAACAGAGGAATTTGGCATACTCCATTCGAAATTCCCACACCAAGGGAAGTTATTAACTATATCTTGAAAGGCTTTGCAGGAGGAGGAATCACCAGCCCGGTCAGAAAACGAAGTTATCAAACCATGCTAACCATGGAAGGATCTTTAAAGGCACAACAAGCGTCACTCCCCACAGAATGCATTTCTTTCGATGCATTCGAGATTAAGTCACAATGCTTGAACTTGGACGATCCTGTTGTGATCTCGATAAACATGGGAGATCTGACAATTAGAAAAGTCTTACTTGACCTAGGGAGCAGCGCTATGTATTATTCTATTCAACTTTTCAAGAAATGCAACTGAGCGAAAAAGCTCTACAACCTTCAACTGTAGAGTTGGTAGGCTTCTTCGAGGAAAGGGTACCCGTGACAGTTTATGTATGGTTAAGAATGATAATAGGGGAGCACCCATGCTCAAAAACCCTAGATATTCAATTTTTAGTAGCTGACTGCGTTAGTCCTTATAATGTTATTTTGGGATGACCATCCCTTAACTTCTTTGGATTTATTGTTTCTACAGTTCACTTGTGTGTAAAGTTCCATGTGTAGGATAACATTGTTGCAGCAGTGCATGCCAACCATAAGGACACACGACAGTGCTACAATGCAGGCCTGAAATTGAGACCGCCGCCAACAAAAACTATTTAACGAGTTAACTCTGTCTACAGCACAGAGGACATCCCGACCCTGGCCGAATTGGATCCCCGAGACAACATTTCCAGCCAACCTAACCCAATGGACGAGCTAAGTAAGGTACAACTCACCGAACTCGAACACCAATACACTAATATCGGATCTGTTTTTCTGCATGAAATGTGCAAAACATCTCCAAATTTCTCAATTCCAATGCCGACCTTTTCGCATGGATACCAGCAGATATGCCTAGAATCAATCCAAATATCATATGCCATAAACTTGCTATCAACCCTAATGTCCGACCAGTGCGTTAGAAAAAACAAAACTTAGGAATAGAAAGAAGAGACGTAGCCATAGCAGAAACTCAAAAATTACTTGATGTAAGACTCATCCGAGAAATCAAATTCTCATCATGGTTGGCAAACATGGTCATGGTAAAAAAGAGCTCAGAAAAATGACGCATGTGCGTGGACTTTACAAACCTAAATAAAGCATGTCCCAATGACTCATATCCATTGTCGAGTATTGACAAATTGGTAGATCGCACCTCAAGATTTAAGGTGTTAAGCTTCATGGACGCTTACTCCAGATACAATCAGATACTAATGCATCCAGAAGATCAAGACAAGACTACATTCATAATTGATCATGGTAATTTTTGTTATAAGATAATGTCCTTTGGGTTTAAAAATGCAGGAGCTACATATCAAATGCTGATGGACAAGGTCTTCAAAGACCAAATTGGTTGGAATACTGAAGTCTACATTGATGACACGGTAGTAAAATCAAGCTCGGAAGAAGATCACCAAGCCGACCTCCATGAAGTCTTTCAACAACTTCAGAAATATAATATAAGGCTAAATCCAGAAAAATGTACATGCGAAGTAAACGGGGAAAATTCCACGATTTTATGGTAACACATTGGGGAATAGAGGCAAAATACTGACAAATGTCAAACTGTGATACAAATGCAATCACCTCGGACAATTAAAGAAGTTTAACAACTCACTGGTCGTCTAGCGGCTCTGTCAAGATTTTTACCTACGGCCGCTGCAAGGTCGTATCACTTTTTTAATAGTCTTAAGAAAGCTAAAGAATTCATCTGGACTGACAAATGCGACAAAGCATTCACCGACTTCAAAAATCTTCCCAACTTGCCACCTATTCTCCAGAAGTCCTAACATGGTAAGCTTCTTTACTTATATCTTTCAATTTTAGCTCATGCAGTTAGTTTTGTACTTGTCACAGAAATAGGTAAAGAACAACACCCAATCTATTTCGTTATCAAGGTGTTGCAGAATGCGGAAACTAAATACCCAGCTATAGAGAAACTAGCATTTAGCTTAATAATCGCGACTGCGGCATTATTTCCAGAATAATCAAATTATAGTTTGGACAAGCCAACCATTGCGTCAAATACTGGCACGGCTAGATCTAGCAGGTAGACTCACTAAGTGGTCAATCGAACTTCGGAGTTTGACATCTCTTATCAATCACGAGGATTATTGAAAGCTCAAATACTGGCCGACTTTATATCTAAATTCACCACTACACAAGAAATCCTACCAGAGTGGGAATTATACGCCGACGGATTTTCCAACGAGGAAGGATGCGGAGGGAATCCTACCTAAGGACAACATCAAAGTGTATGTCAAGTAATCTGTCAGGTCTTTGTTCCAGGCAAGCAATAATCAGTCTGAATATGAGGCTCTATTGGCCGGACTACGACTTGCAAGAGAAGTAAACATTCAAAATCTCAAAGTGTACTGCGGTTCCCTTCTTGTCATCCAACAGGTAAGCGGTCATTTTCAGGTACGAGATCCTCTTTTAGAATAATATTTGAATGCAGTAAAAGATCTGACACAATATTTTCAATATTTTGAAATATTACATATACCTAGAGAACAAAATAATAGAGCAGATATCTTATCTAAGTTAACTACTTCCAGAACACATGATTCCACAAACGTTTTATCACAACTAACCATTAATGAGCCAAACATATATAACAAAAATGTTTTAAGTGTATCACAGAAAATAGATTAGAGAAACCCATACACAAAATATTTGAGGACTGGGGACATACCATCTAACGAACACCCGAACTTGTTTAGAAAGAAAGCAAGTTATTATACCATCATAGGAAACAACTTGTATAAACGAGGATTCTTCCAACCTTTGCTCAAGTGCCTTGGACCCTCAGAAGCAGAGTTGGCAATGACTGAAGTCGATGAAGGTATTTGTGGCATGCATATAGGAGGCCAGAGCCTAGCCTCGAAGCTCTTACGAGATGGATACTATTAACCAACGTTAAGAATAGATTGCATGGACAAAGTATAGCGATACGACAGTTGCAAAAAATGTGCACCGATTATCGATAGTCCAGTCAAGCTATTGCATGCTTTAGAGATTGGATGGCCTTTTCACAAATAGGGACTTCATATTCTCAGACCATTCCCAATATCAGCAGACCAGGTAAAGTTTTTTATGGTAGCAATAGATTATTTTACAAAGTGGATAGAAGCATAAACACTTGCAAAAATAACCTCCGATAAGGTACGCTCTTTTATCTGGAAATTTCTCATATGTAGATATGGTTTGCCCAGAAAAATTATTTCCGACAATGGTTGACAATTTACTGATAAGAAGATTGCATTTTTTTTAATGAATCTTTGTATCAAATACTATTTTTCTTCTATAGAGCACCAACAAAGCTACGGGCTCGCAAAAACAGCTAATAGAATTATTTTACAGGCTTTAAGGAAAAAATTAACAAAGGCCAAAGGACGTTGGGCCAAACTTATTCCCTAAATCTTGTGGAGTTATAACACAACACCACAATCATCAACTAAAGAAAGGTTGTTCCGACTAGTATATGGTGCAGATTCAATGGTGTCAATAGAGATCTCCCAAAGATCACTACAAACCGAGCTCTTGGATGACATGGCCAATACAGAAACACGATTAACCGAGCTTGACATACTGGATGAAGAACATGACTTAGCTAGGCTACGACAACAATCTATGCAACTTACAATATAATGGAAGTATAACAAGAAAGTTCGGCTAAGAGTACTACAACAAGGAGACCTAGTACTTCGGAAAACTGAAGAAGTTCAGAAACCTCCGAGACATGGAAAATTGGCTGTAACCTGGGAAGGCCTTTTTAGGTATCAAAGATTCATGCGAAAGGAGCCTATTTTTTAAAGACATTGGCTGGAACCGAGTTACCCAGCACTTGGAACATATCCTCCTTAAAGTTATATTATAGCTAATTTTTTGTAAAAGACGGGACTAAGAGGTACTCTTTTTCCTTATCACGAGATTTTATCCCACAATGGGTTTTACTCAAACAAGTTTTAACAAGGCCGACCACCCCACGCCTTCCACAATCGAATGTCTTATCAATAAAACTAAGCCATTTTTTCCATTGTCTACTTCATACAAACCAACACATCAAAAGTTGGAAATCACAATGAAATAATCAAAATAAACATAATCCAAACGTCTAGCATTTTCAAAACAACCCCTACATCAAAGGTCGGTCACAATTCAAGAAACAAAATATGATATTCAAAAGATCGGTCATAGTCCAATATTAACAAAATTCAAATAAAAGAGCTTCAAAATAGAACAGTACAAATTCAAGTCCATAGAGATCTTTATCAGTAAGAGCAGCATTTTCATCCTCCACTTCACCAGTTTCATCCTCAACGAGTTCACCATTAACAACAATCTTTGTAACATCAAGCTTACTGATATCAAACTCGGGTGCAAAAGCAGCCACTTGGCTCACAGCCCAATCAAAACCTACTGGAAACATCTTTAATATATCGTTCTCCAGTTCATGAATCATGGATGTCATCTTCCCTTTGTCATTCTCATTATTTTTAATTTGATTCTGCAATAGACGAATTTAGTCCTGGAGCTTTGTGATCTCTTTCTCCCCATTTTTCATCTTAGCAGTAACGTCTATGATAATGTCTTCCTTTTCCTTCACAAACATCTCCAAAGTCGCAATTTTCTCCACAACAACGTTTTTTTTTCCTAACAGTTTAATGGTCCGACCTATGCACAACAATCTTGATGCAACTATCTACGAATGAATGGTCACATCAGACTAAATAAAAAGTAAACGACCAATAAAAAACCAAACGAAGTTAAACAGAATGTACCTGCATATACCTCCTGATACCTTCCTTCCCAACTCTTTTCACCATCTTTACATCACTAGCGTGCTGGGCAACATTATCAGAAAGCTATGTCATCGAGAACTGCTCACTCCATAAAAATTGTGCATTCACCTCTAAATTAAGCCATATAACTTCTTCTGCCTTTAAAAAACAGACTTGTCACCAGTCCTAGAATCCAATTCCTCCTCAGAAAGAATCTCTAAAGACTTCTCCAACTCAAGTCTTATCCTTTTAGCCTGAGGAATAGGTCGAGTGCTTGATTGAGCGACATCAGCACCAGTTTCCTTAACCACCCCTGAGGCACCACCATCTTTGTCACTCTTCTTCTTCTGGATAAAAAAAAAAGATTGTAAACGAGAAGTGGTCAAGTTCGAAACTCTTCCACCTATAGAACAAACAAATATACAATGTTAAAACGAAAAAAATATGCAACAAATTTTTCAAAACCACTTAGTTACCTATATAGGCCCCTAATGCTTCCTTATCTGTTTCCATTTTTAAAAGTTCAGAAATAGACAACAGCTCTCCCGCCGCAAATTAAAGCAATCCACCAAGAAGTTCAAAAATAAAATTTCTTTATTACTTCTCCCAATAGCTTCTAATACTTGCATCGGTTCTGGACACTAGTAAAGAGAAAAGTTTTCACCCAACCCATCGTCTAAGAAGAAAGGGTACTCGGTTTCTAATGACCGAACCATTACAAACATAACTTTAAAATCTTTGAATAAAGATTTATACAAAATAAATAGTGAACAACCAGGGTAACTACTAAAGTTGATCCAGAGACCTTTTTGTACACCTTTAGATTGAAATAACGAGAAAAATATATTTAGTGACGGAGGAAACTCAAGAAACTCCATCAAACATTCATAGGCTCATAAAAAGGTCATGAATTTGGATGCAGTTAGGAAGGAGCGCAGTTTAATTGCGTCAAAACATCGCATTCAAAATCTGAAAATGGGAACTTCAAATGTAACTCCGTCAGGCAGGAGTATACAGATAGAAGTGAACCCAGTTTCCCTTCCTCTCACAGACTCTTTCTTCACTGCTACAGGGAAGCAGCTACACGCCAACATTCGCACCATCTTTTACCAACCTTATAGAGTTAAGATCATGCAAAGACTCAGCAATACTGCAAGCCGAAGCACGATGCTTTACATCAACATGCACCCAATTATAAATGTCTTCTTTTTTAACCTCCACCACTTTATCTCTAGCCATCACCAAAAGAAACAAAGGAAAAAGACAAGAACTACTAACCTTTTAAAGTCATGTCCTTTTCAGCTTCAAACAAAGTTCAGTAGATAATTCGTGTCTCTTTCCAAAACAAAAATGGTAATAAAGAAACAAATAAAACTACTACATGATCTCCCACTAACTGACGGTTGGATTTGAAATTGTTCACTTACCATAGTGATGGGTGGTGGTGATCTTCTCAAAATAATCGCATGAAAATTTATTACAAGCCTCACACTTTTTCACATTCCAAAAAAAATAAAAAAATCAAGCTTGCCCCTGTTTACTGAAACGATGCACATTGAGCTTGGGGGCGCAAAGGATAAATACTAATCTGATGTATAACGTTGTAAAGAAAGCTCAACTTGCTAACAAGATAAGAGTTCAGCAAGTCAAGTTTGGGGGCTATGTTCCATAACCCATATACTTCGGATAAATAAGGTTATACCTCGGATTCTCTTTCAACAATTTCAAAATAAATAACAGTCCACTTTAAAAACTGCGTTCCAATATCTCGAACACACCCCAAAGATCAGAGATGGTGGTGAGAGATCGGTTACCCTAAACAACAAATAGCAGCACTAGCTTAACAAAAAGAGGCAGATCGAAAAAACAACTCACAATCCTAGTACTTTAGTTCTATTTTTCACTTTAATAGATATATTATTGACCTGGGCGTCGGAATTTTTTTTGTAAGTTTTTCCGACCGCGCTCGAGCTTTGAGGATTTCCCATTTCTGTTGCTCAAGAAGTGTTAAAGTATTCACCCTACATCAGCGATAAGTTATAACTCGGAATTTTCTTGATAAAACATATTCAAATAAATCACTTTGACATATTAATATTATCTTTTTTTAGTCATCACTCTTAAATCGCATCTCTAAATTGATTTTTTCATTTTGGTGTTTTAGCAATTTTTTCCTAATAAATTACATTAGCACTAAGCAATTTAACCTCGATATCATCATTGACTCATCCTTCTTTTTACTCCTCATAAATTGAATGCTTGTTTGCTTTTCTCTTTCTCTTCATATATTGCAATGGCAGGTTCAAACAGATCCTTCTTTGCCTTTTCCACAAAATAATTATAGTATGAAAGATACATCAACGTAATTCATTAATATTAAATTAAAATGAGGTAATACATTAGTATGGGATAGATATCATCAATAATCGTGAATGATGTCACTCTTTTTTATTCTATGTTGCAGACTCGGATTCTAACCTTAGCGGCTCAATAAGGAATACCACCCTCAAGTCTAATTCGGCCTCCTTAGTCCAAGAATTTGGGATCTTTTGGACCGCCTCAACTCACTTATTGATTCATGTTCGGATATGAATAGTATCTTTTTCATTTAGAAGAACTCTTAGATTGAGAAAATATTCATATAAGGAGAGTCATGGATTTCTCTAAACATGAGACACAAACCTTAAAACCTACTTTTTAAATTTATTTTGACTTGAGTGTTAGAATATCGTCACCCTTATTTTCCATTCATTCCACCAGGCGAGACGCTGCGAAGCTCGTCACCCTATTGAACCGAAGATCTTAGCTTATTATTCTATATAACTCGTGAACATTCTACAAAAGAAAATTATCATTAATAATTTCTGAAAAAAAAAAAAATTAGAAGTATTATTTATAATTTCTTTTAAATTTACTTTTAGTCAATTAAAATTGTTAGTCTTTACTAACAATTTTTTTAAATAAATTACTAAATTTTAGTCAATTAAAATCGTTACTAATCATTTCTCTTATTCAGCAACTATCTCATATTAATAAAATTCATCATTAACAAATCTCAATATTTTAGTAAATCTCACATGATAATCAATTTCAAAACATGTAGCCTCTTTTTTCTTATAAATCGCATCGGCTAGTTTTGATTGCTTTATGTGAGAAATTTCTTTTTTGCCATGCAGATTTTCAGAACTTTTTTAATATTAATTGAATTTTTGCGTTCCATTGTGATTTACTTTTAAAAAACCCTCAAATGTGAATAATATTTTATTAGAGAATATATATAATTAGATAATTTTTTTATTTACATAAATAAAAAAGCCTCGATGAATATATGCTTTTGGAAAGAAGTTCCTTTTATACTCAAGTGATTGTCTTATTGAGTTTAGCTAGATATGCGGTGCGGTCAAAATGTTAATTTGGTGAGAAATTGAGAATATTAAACTATCGGAAAAGCTCTGCATACAAGCCATTACGGCTTGTATGCTTTACAAGTTTATTAAACAATAAAATCAAAATACGCGCTGCTCCACGTACGTTGATTACACGCGCTATATAACATCCCGCGTATATCTAACTTCCAAATTTAAAATATTTGTTTCCTTCTTCGTTTTCATTATTTTGAGATTTGGTTGTTCTTCTTCTCGCGCGTCTTCCCTCATTCTTCTCCATCGATCTTTTCCTCTCCTTTTCTCACTGGTATGTTCTTCGTTTACGTTACCTTTTTCTCTCTCTGCAACTCGAGCTTCGTTTTCTCTTTTGATTTGTTGTTTTCTGAAATCAAAGTTTGAACTCGTTTTGAAGATAATGGATCATTCAACCTCAGATTGTCAGCTGAATCCAGGCGAAGTGGATTATGAATTTGAATCTAAGGAAGTTCCTGAGGTTTGATTTACAGTAATTTGTATAGCATTGTGTAGTTTAAAAATTGCTGAACATTGACTGTGAAAGTAACACGTTCGGATGTAGATCAATTCTTCTTTGGGTGTATTTTAGCTAGAAGTGTGGGTGTATCTATACTTTACTGGTTTTTTGTTATTTTTATTTGAGTTGTTGTTGTTCAGGTGTATTATATCAGACATGATTGGGTGTGTTTTTTGTTTTTGACATGGTGTATTCTGCAGCCTGTGTATTGACAGTTTATGGCTTTAAAGGTCATTCTGTAGTTGAGTTGTTGCGGTTCGGGTGTATCATATTAGACATGATTGGGTGTATTTGAATCATATCTATGGGTGTATTCACAGTTCTGACACGGTGTATTGTGCAGCCTCTCTCGGTTGTTGATGACGAGCTTGTTCCGAAGGTCGGAATGACCTTTACCACTCTTGAAGATGCCGGAAAATTTTACAGGAACTACGCCAAGGCTGCAGGTTTCTCTACAAGAGTTCGGTGCACAAATAGGAAGGGAAACGAGATTAAGAATCAACTGATTACATGTAGCAGAGAGGGAAAATGGAAATCTAAAATATCTCCAATCGAGAAGACCAATCTGACAGCCGGTTTAAACTGTCCTGCAAGAATTTATATACACACATTGAAGGATGTCGGTGCTTGGATCATTTCAAAGGTTGTGCTGGATCATTCACACCCCTGCTGTCCAAGCAAAGCAGAGATGCTCAAACAGCACAGGGAACTAAGCATGTCCATTCATCATACGATAGAGAATAACGATGAGGTCGGTATCAGACCAAGCAAAACCTACCAATCATTTGTTGCGGCTGCCGGGGGTCACCGCGAGTTAAATTTTATTGAAAAGGACGTGAGGAATTACATTACCAGGGAAGTGCGGAATGTTTCCGAACAAGAAGATGCAAAGGAATTCGGAATATATTTCTTAAGAATGAAAGAGAAGAATCCAAATTTCTTTTTTGAGCTCGAACTCGAGGAGGATCAATCGATTAAGCTGGCTTTTTGGGCCGATGCAAGAAGCAGAGCCGCCTTTGAGTATTTCGGAGACGTCATTTCATTCGACACCACCTACAATACAAACAGGTAACAAACTGTCCCTGTTTATGATGCTAAATTAATTTATTTTTACGAATCCGCGGCAGAGGTGTATATTGGCTGTTTCATTGGGTGTATTAGAAGTATTTGTTGGGGTGTACCTAATGATTTTGCATTCTGGACCATGGTAATTTGTTTCAGGTATAATTTGGTCTGTGGTTCTTTTGTCGGGGTGAATCACCACGGTCAGTCAACACTTCTCGGATGCTCTTTGATGAAGAACGAAGAAATTGAATCATTCAAATGGTTATTTCAATGCTGGCTTCGTTGCATGGGAGGAAACGCTCCGAAAGGGTTTCTCACCGATCAGTGCGCATCAATGAAAAGGGCTTTAGAGGCCTGTATGCCCACAACAGTTCACCGCTGGTGTATTTGGCACATCATGAAGAAGATTCCAAGCAAATTAAACGGGTACAAGGGACATGCCGATATCGAACAAGAAATGAGCCATGTTGTTTGGAACTCTCATAGCAAAGACTCATTCGATAGGAATTGGAACGATTTTCTGCTAAATTTTGGTCTTGCGGACAACAAGTGGCTTTCAGATAATGTTTTTTTAAAATCTGCAGCAGAGGTGTAAATTGTACGTTCTTTCGGGTGTATTTTATAGTCTGTGTTTGGGTGTATTATGCAGATCTGTACGAAGACCGTCATATATGGGTTCCTATCTATCTGGATCACCACTTCTGGGCAGGGATGAGAAGCACACAAAGGAGCGAGAGCATGCATTCATTTTTTAACAAGTACATCACCCGGAACAGCTTGCTTATTCAGTTCATCAAACAGTACGATAATTGCCTCGGAAGCAGGGAGCAAGCAGAGAGAGAATCAGATGCTGCAGATTTTCATACGGTCATACCGTGTGCAACCAAATCCTCCATTGAAGCTCAGTTTCAAGATGTGTACACTCATGCAAAGTTTAAGGAAGTCCAAGCGCAATTCAGAGGAAAGGCGAATTGCATCACCAGATTAAAGAATTCCGCTCTAGGCTATTCAGTATACGAAGTTGTGGAACAAGTTTCCAGCTCAATATTCAACAAGTTCGCGGTTACCTACGACTCAGTTGCAACCGAGGTAAAATGCCAATGCTTATTATTCGAGTCGAGAGGGATACTGTGCCGTCACGCACTAAGTGTGTTAAGCTTCGAACAAGTAAGCCAAGTGTCCCCTAGATATATACTGGAACGATGGAGCAAGAAGGTAAAGAGGCGACACACACACATCATGAGCAGCCACGACGAGCCACTGATGGAGCCAAGAAGCAAGAGGTTCAACCAATTGGTTTTTCGTTCGCAAAATATTTGCGAATTTGCCTCCGAATCGGAGGAGCTGACTGCAATTCTGCACCGTGCGTACGATAACGCCATGGCCGAGATGGAAGCATTAAAAGCCAAAAGGAATGGGACATTTTCTTTATCCCACGAAGACGCCAACTTGGAATCTGTTAACGAGCTTCAAAGCCCGCCAAGGATTCGAACAAGAGGATGTCCAAAAAACAGACTAGGTTCAAAGCTGGAGAAACAGATTGCAAATGCCACAAAGAAGAAGAAGACTAAAGTTTTAAGCAAGGTAAAAGTAATGTTCTTTAAATTTGTGGCGATTGAGTTTATTTTTCTCGTTAATAGTTTAGCTAATGCGTGAGTGTTATATTCAGATAAACCTGTTTGATGCTGCATCAGCGGCGCATTCAAATTGCAGCCAATATCAAGGACACGTTATAAATTATCAGTTCAGGGTACCAGCAGCAGGGGATAACTCTTTGGGTGTATAGTTATATAGAATATGGGTGTAAAAGCACTGTTCTTTTTGGGTGTATTTTTGTTAATTCACAATTAATATATAGACACATATATAGATACATATAGAACAAAAGCTGTAAAAATTCACAGGTTATGGGCGTATATTTCATTTGATGTTTTTCTTCGTATTTTAGTACATGTAATTCATTCATTTTGAATACAGCACAGACATTTGGGTGTATATTTTATTCAATCTTGGGTGTATTATTAGACTTGCGTTGGGTGTAACGGTTTATAATTTGCGTTTATATATGCCTTGATTTTTTGCTTCATATTTTAACACATGTAATACAGCTTTTGAATACATCACAGGCAGTTTACCAGCACAGATAGTTTAACTATGGGAAAAAATATACATGGAATAGAAGTTGTTGATAAATGGCAAATATTTACATCATTTGTTCAATTTACAAACTACCCAGCAGTTGGATTACCCAGTTTCTATATCAGCAGAATTAATCTGACAAAACGGACTCAATAATACAGAGGATGGCTTCGACATCCTTATAGCACTACTCTCTCTAATTGCCCGATCTCTCTGTTTATTCATCTCACTGAATAGTATCCGGGAAGCATACTCCACTCTATAGTGGTCCACCTCCTCCTACAATTAAAAAGTATGTTATGTTTAAACAGAAATATTAATTCAATAAAGTAATACAAAGTTATATAGTTCTAAAGACAGTTACCTGTGGCCAATTATCCCATTCATACTTCCCCTTTTTAATATTTTCTGGCTCAATTAACTCCATCCACTTCATAACGTAGATAGCGCAGTCATAGCTGAAAACGAAGAAAATAGATTACAAATCTCATCTACGAAAGTTTAATGTTTAGAGTCACAAATTTATACCTTGATTTTTGGCCTGATATTTTAACATATGATGCTTTAATTTTCTTCTCGTTCTCCCCTTTCACCAGAGGTTCCCCGCCAGTATATGTTATCAATCTTCAAAATACATATCCCTTAAATACCAAAACAAATCAGTAATACACCCTAATGAATGAACAAGATACACCCAACTGAATGCACAATATACAACCAACACAACTAACGAAATAGACCCATCTATTAAAGTAAAGAAGACAGAGGCAACTTACAGTGAATTTATTAATGTCCTTTCTCTCATCGCTTGGAGCTTTTTTGTGTAGCGGGTCAAGTATTTGACATTTCCGCTTTGTTGTATTTATCAGCCATAACCACCAATGCCCCGAGTGGCAAACAGGAGCAAAAATCTGAAGGATTGCCACATTTCAACAGTGTGTTATTTTATTTGGCATATAAGTAAATAAGCAAACTAACAAATTTAGCAAATGAAAACTTACATATGGATGCGAACTTAATTTTTTTCTATCTATGAAGGGAATGAAACTCGGGTAGGCTTCCACCCTGAATTCCTTTTTCGTTTTCGGGGATATGAATTCCCCCCTTGGGTGATCTGAAAGTGCCATGCTCTGCAAGAATTGCGAAACAAGAAATGAAATACTGAAAATACACAACTTACACCCAATCGAACCTAAAAAATACACCCACATCAATACAAAAAATACACCCAAAGTTCGTAGAAGTAACACTTACCACAATATCGGGGGGGGGGAGACAGTATATTTGTTCTTGAAACCTCTTTTCATTTTTCTGGTTTAGGATGAGGCAGATGGCAGATACAATCTAGAAATATATGCCGAAATCAATTTTAAATTAATAAACATTGCAGTTGACTTTGGTGTAAAAACATTAATGTTAGTCTAATATTACCTGAGATTCTATATCACTTTTTTCCTGGAGGGATGCAAGGTGCATTCTTATCAAAATGTATTCTCCTTGTCCAATCAGAGTGCAAATCTCCTCATACTCGTCAGTATTGCCATCTGCGTCTTCCTTCAGTCTCGTCCCCCAGATGTAGCACTTTTGTTTCATATCATCTGGAATTCGATTTATTCCTCCAGGAGTTTCAAACTTTGCAGAACTTTCTCCCCCAGTCTCCCTCTGAATTTGTGGACTTTCGACTTTTCCCTTCGCCGCACTGCTTGCTAATTTTTGGACCAAACTGTCTAATTGTTCTAGCATACTTGCAGTTTCTGGAGATTTTTCCCTTTTTGTCTCCTGCGTTGACGCCCCCTCCTGGCTTGAATCAGTCAACCCAAGGCTGAATGATGGCATCCCTGGATCTGTTTTAGGAACATAGGTTGCTGTCCGTGCCATCATCAACAGGGCAGCAGCGTCTTCTGCGGCTGGATGACTGCGTCATGATGTATAACAATAAGAGTAAGAATAAGAATATACGGATGATAAGCAAAGATTGATTTTAGTCTGATGAACTTACATTTTAGTTGGAGCCGGGGGAAGCATGGGTGTGGTTTCTTGAAGTTGTTTGGGGGGTTCAGGAGTGCTGCACAGTTACACAAAATTAATCATGGCGTAAAAAAAAATTGGTCAGGAACAATATACACCCAAACTGTTAGCAAATATACACCCAAACTCTAAATAAATATACACCCAATACTATTTTCTTACGTTTCTCTAGTCCCTTCAATCTGTAGCATAGGGGTTGGTTCGAAATCTGTGTCAGTGGTTGTTTGTTGGGATGCCGGCACAAAAACCTGGATCGGGACTCTAAACAAGAATAAAAATGAAAGGTTAACAATGTATTTGAAAATAATAAGGTTATAAGGTTGAAATATTCTTGGAAAACTCACATTGCAAGCACTTCCGACGGTGTTTGTTCCCTAACAACCATCATATTCGAATCAGTCGGAATCAACCTAAAATACACCCAAAGAAGGTCAAAAAATACACCCGAACAATTCAAAAAGAAGACGGGCTTTGTTTTTTGAGAACTTACATACTTGCAGTTTTTGCTTTTTTTGCTGCCTTTTTTTTCTTGAATAAAATAATAAAGGGCTTTTTTTTCTAAAAAAAATATATACAGAATTAGAAGTAGAAGGTAATAGAAGAACAAAAGTAACGGTTATTTGAAAGAGAAATTACATGCTCTGTGACGGCTGGTTTACACTACTCTATTCTGTGCGTCCTTAAGAGGAAGGATCATCACTTCCCAAGTTCACAGCCGGTAGTCTAAACAGATTTCATGTTATTCAGACAAAATAAGATACAGGTATAAAATACACCCAAATGAATGCACGAGACACAACCAACCGAATGGACAATATACACCCAACAAAACAAACGACATACACCCAACTTGATCCACAAAATACACCCAAATGGTTCACAAAATACATCCAAATCTCAAATAATAACAAGATTTTATTAAATAATAAAGCTTCTTACGTTTCAGAGGACACATAGCGACCTTCTGTCGATCGCAGGTCAGGTTGGTTCTCCCTGCAAAACAAGATACAATTATTAGCAAACAAAACACACCAAAATCTCAAATACACAGCCCAGCAAGACATACCCCTCTGCAGCAGATTTATCAATGTTTTCCCTTAGCCATTCATCGAGTTCGTCACTTGATATTTCATATCTCTCACTACATTCATAAAATAAGACGTTAACAAAAATAATTACGATGATAGACCGTAATATAGCTTACGAGGTACTGTACCCGTCAAAGTATTGATCTTTTTCAGGAGGTGAATCCTCCACAACAACTTTTTTCTTTTTTTGTTGTGTTCTGGGTGGAAAAAAAAAGAGTACCAATCAAAAATAAAAAATTAATTTTATCACAGAATATTATCCAAAGAAGTGCTTACTTTTTTGGTGTTGTTTTTGTTTTTTTCTTTTTCTTCTCCTTCTCCGCAGGTGATGATTCTTCGCTCCTATAAGTCAATAATAGACACTTCAGTTAATACACGAAATCTTTATAATGAAGCCAAAAGAAAGGAGTAATAATTTCAGGACATTACTCATCACTTGGTTCAAATTCAGATTCTGAATCAGAATCTGACTCCTCTTGCCTCTGCTTTCTTTTTCTGGAGTCCATTCTGGAAGGCAAACAATTGTCATTTAGAACATACTAAAAATACACCCAAATGAATTCACGAGATACACCCAACTGAATATACAATATACACCCAACACAGCAAACGAAACACACCCTGCTTAATATGCTACATACACCCAACGTGAACAAACAAAATACACCCAACCCGAAAAAGAAATTACACCCAAGTATGGTACTTACTTTTTCCCCTTTTTGCTGGGGTGTTTTCTTCCTGAATCCTCTGAGTCTTCTTGAGCCTTAGTTTCAGAGGTAGAAGTGTCACTGTCAGTAGTTTCTGTCTCCGAAGACGATGTTGGACTCGCCTTCCTTTTTTTTTGTTTTTTTGATTTCTTGTTTTTTTTCTTTTTTTTCTTTTTTTTCATTTTTTCTCTTGTCTCTGCCATCTTCACAATCCCCTGAAACATGAGATATTTTAGTTAGCAGCATTCGGGTAAATAAAATACACCCAACTTATTATGTTTACTTACCAAAATTTCCTCTCTTTCTGCGGTCATTCTTTCCACCAACTGCTCCTTAGTCCAGTTGGCAATCCAGGGCTTTGGTGGTCTTTCAGTCCTGTTCTTGCCTTTGTTTTTTGAAAGATGAAAGTAGATTATCATCAGGGCGAAGAGGCAGCCATTAATTGCCTTCTTCTTCTTCTCCTTGTAGTCTGTGATGCCCTTGATCATGAAGGTCAAAACATGCCCCCCCCCCCCAGCTTCTCTCCGATATGCCGTCCATCTTAAAAATTGGGGCCAGGTGCACGGGCGATATTTTGTTTATCGTCGTTGGCAAAAGGAATGCCATCTGTATGTAGAGGATGAATATCCTCTTGAACATCAGGCGTTCCTCTTCGTTGCCAACGCCGATTTCCATCATTTCATCGGTAAGACTTTTGAGGGTCTTACCCTGGAATCTTCTATAAATTATTTTGTCATCATCAGAAAGTTTCTTATACTCAACTTTCTCAGGAAATAGATCTCCTACAAAAAGGAAGACAACAAAGTATCCAAGTCGGTTCAAATACACCCAAGCATCAACTTAAATACACCCAAGCAACAACTTAATATACACCTATAATTTTAAGATAGTTACCTGTTGCATTGATGCCAAGCGCATGACCTATTTTTTTTTGGTGTTATTTGGAAAGAACCATATCCTGTCTTCAGTTTGTTCTCCCCAAGTTTGAAGTTGTTTGCCAGCTCCCTTAAGAGTTGGTGATCCACCCTTAGTGGTGGGATGTGCATCAACCCACCGAATCCAAGATCCCTCACAATGGCCTTCTTCTCCTCAGTCATGTTTCTGAACTTATCATTCAGGAGATGTGTGGCACACTTAAGGTCTTTTGTTTGGTTTCTTGCTGCCATTTTCTCTGAAACGAAAAATACACCCATATATATATGACTCAGATATACCCATTAATAACAATAAGATACACCCATTGATAACAGTAAGATACACCCATATATATGAGTCAGATACACCCAAAGATATCAACAAGATACACCCATTGATTACAGTGAGATACACCCATAGATATTATTCAGATACATCCATATAGATATCAGTCAGATATCACTCAACCATGCTTCAATATCAAGCCACATTACAAGATTAAGCAGTATACATCCCCCAATTTACGGAATAAACCCCCAAAAATCAACAAAAATAGCAGGAGAACTTAGAACAACAACGTAGAACGACGTAGAACTTAGAACAGTGTAACAAAGAAGCAAGAATAATAGTAAACCCTAGAAGAACGACGTAGAAGAAAAGTAAAATATACAGGAATCTTAATGAACTTACGTTGAGTATTGTTGCTTTGTTTTCTCTTCAGATTCTTCACGGAGAGTTTGATGGTGTTTTGATGGAGGTTTTGAAGAACGATTTGTATATTTTGAACTTTGATTTTCGCTCGAAAATAGGAGGGTTTCCTTGTTTTCGAAGCGCTTTGAGAAGTGGAAGAAGTGGAAGAGTCTGCCATACGTAACCGTTCGAGTGTTGAGCGCGTAATTTTGACGCGCCATGTTATTTCTCTTCATGTGCGTGAGTTCTATTTGGGCTGGGCCAACTTGTAAGCTTGTAAACTTATATGTGTAGCAGGCCCGTTAAACTATTACGATTTACGATCAAAAGTCAAAACACATTGAAAGAATATTGACTATACCAGGTGGCGTCTCGCACATTAATTCAACCACTACGAAATAATTAAAAAGGTTAGCTAATATTTATTCTAAAAAATATAAATTAAAATTATTAATTAAAAAATATAAAATTTAGTTATAATCATTAAAAATAAAAATTAAAAATTTTTTATTAATAATAATTTTAACATATATTTTTAAAAATAAAAATTTATATAATTATTTTTATATAGAATTAATAATTAAAAATTATTAAATAATAATTTATTTAAATATATTAAATTACTTAATATTTTTTATCTATTAATTATATATAAAAATTTATATATAAATAATATAATTATTTTTATGTAAATATTTATTATTTTTAAAATATATAATAGCTAAACTCATAATTAAAGATTAAAGTATTAAACAAACAAAACGGCACAATAATGAAGAAAGAAAAATAGAACACGACTCAATCAACCTCGAAAGAAAAATAAGAAATAGAATACCCGTAAAACAGGAAGTTATATATGCATCAAATCTTTTGGGTAAACAATAAGATTTGAAACCCTAAAACAATTGATCTAAAATCATTTGCAATTACCCATGGAAGAGCCTCACATAGCAGTGGTTCCTAGTGCCGGCTTCACCCACCTTGTTCCAATTCTGGAATTCTCCAAACGCCTCCTTAGTCTCCACCCACGCTTCCAAGTCACGTGCCTCATCCCCTCAGTTGGTTCATCACTCTCACCTTCCTCCCAGTCTTACCTTCAAACCCTTCCACCAACCATTCACCCAATTCTTCTTCCTCCAGTAAGCAAAGAGCACGTGCAAGCTGAGCAAAGCCTTGCTGTCCAAATTGAACTCAGCGTAACCCACTCTCTCCCTCACATCAAACAAGAATTGAGTTCCCTATGCTCAAGAGCCCGTGTTGTGGCCTTGCTTGTCGACGTTTTCGCACACGATGCTCTCCAGTTCGCCACCGAATTCAATCTCTTATCTTATATATACCTTCCACAAGCTGCTCTGATTCTTTCGTGGTATCTGTATTCACAAGAGTTAGATGAGATTCTCTTTTCTGAGAACAGAGACCCGGAAGAATCTATAGAGATTCCCGGTTTTGTGCCGATGCATAGCAGGGATCTTCCCTTTCAGTCCCGATCCAGCCCCGGTTACCGGAAATTTCTCGAACGCGCCGAGAAGTTTCAGCTCCCTGATGGAGTCTTTGTTAATAGCTTTCATGAGATGGAAGCAAGCACGATAAATGCGTTGCGAGATGAGATAAGACAAAAGAAAAGAAAAACCATGGTTTACCCGGTTGGACCGATCACGCAGAGCGGTTTTAACGGCCGAGAAAATGGATCCGAGTGCTTGAATTGGTTGGACGAGCAAGAACCAGAATCTGTGCTATATGTTTCCTTTGGAAGTGGCGGCACGCTTTCCCAAGATCAGTTGAATGAATTGGCGTTTGGGTTGGAGCAAAGTGGAAAGAAATTCTTATGGGTTTTGAGACCCCCTAACGATATAGCCTCTGCTAGTTACCTTGGAGGAGAAGCTGAAGACCCTATGCAATTCTTGCCACGTGGATTCTTGGAGAGAACCAGTAAGAAGCAAGGATTGGTGGTTCCGCTTTGGGCCCCACAGGTACAGATTCTTGGCCACGGTTCAACGGGGGGTTTTGTGTGTCATTGTGGTTGGAATTCGGTTCTTGAGAGCGTTATAAATGGTGTGCCGGTTATAGCGTGGCCATTGTTTGCTGAGCAGAGTATGAACGCCGTGATTCTAAGTGATGCCTTGAAAGTGGCGGTGAGGCCAAAAGCAAATGACAGTGGATTGGTTGAAAGGGAAGAAATTGCAAGAGTCGCTAGAGAGTTGATGGATGGTAAAGAAGGTATTGAAATTCGCAAAAGGATGAAAAGTTTGAGCATTGCTGCTGAGAATGCAATAAAGGAAGACGGACCATCCACCAAGACTCTGGCAGAGGTTGTTGCCACTTGGAAATGAATCTAGTATAACAACTTTATTTACAGCTGTGAATTGTGATACATGTACAACGAGTTAAAAGTAATGTAAATCCGGTTTCTAAGCCATGATCAAATTGGTTCTTCAATCTTTAGGAAAATTTTCGTATATAAATTAATTTTAATTATTATTTAAAAAAAATTAAATTAACATTTTTTTTAAGTTAGATCAAATTCAGATACACCGAGAATTAGTGAAACCAACCCTAATTTAGAGACTCAGTTCAGCCCAACTCGATTTAGTGCAAAATCAATGATGGCAAATCGATTTATCAGCAAAATAGAGGGCTCCTTACCTGATTTTGGCCCAAAAAGGCCTTAGTAACCTGATTTTTAAACCAGTTCTAACACCAAAAATCTTGACCCAAACAAAAAACAGTTCTAACACTATAAATATTCTCTCACCTATTACAATCACACATCAAATAATTCTATCTACATCTTATCACTCTTACCACAACTACCAAATAATCAAAATGTCTCAAAACACCGATATTATCAATTTATTACCATGAATAGATTTTAAGAGATCAAAATGGATCAATCATGATTAATTCTGCCAGACAATATTTGCTCACCTTCTAATTAAAGTTCATTATTTAACAAGTTTAAAAATTTTCATTTTGCATACAATATGTCAATAAGATGCAAAACAAGTAAAATTTCTTATAAATATAATATGAAAGTCAACGATACTTTCTGATACGTTACCTGTATCCTCGGTCACCCGGCATACTCGGCATGCAAGCACTTTGAGGCTGACATTGCACCAAACCACCCAATAAGCTCGGCATGAGCACAGATAAGCTCGGCATCACTCATTCGAATAAAAAGACACGTGCATCACAAAGCTCGGTCCCGTATCAACCATCCGAAAATCCCGGCCCATGATCAGGACCGAACAGCATTACTCAACTGAAGATAAGAAACGTGATCAGATAATTCACAGCACTAAAACAGAATAAATCTTAACTAATCTATAAACTAGGACTCACCCACTAACGGGTAGAAACTAACTCCTATAAAGCATAGCTTACACTAGACTAAGTCTCAGGTTCTATCATTCTCAGTCTCTTACTCTTTACTCTAAACTCATTTACTCTCTCTCTCTTTTGAGATCATTACTGACTTGAGCGTCGGAGTATCTTGTGCAGGTATTCCCGCCGCGGTGTTTGATTCCGGCCGACGTAAAGCTCTTCCCTTTTACCGGCGGTCAGTTTGGAAGTGCTTAAGCTCGGCCTCCCTGGTGTTCGGACGAATCACTTGGCGCCCACCGTGGGGCCCGGAGTACATCTAACCCCATTTTTTCCTTTGTCTAGTCTCCTATTTTATTTTGCAGAATTCCCGATCCTCGGACATGGCTGACAAGGAAAATCCACAACTATCACAGGATGACCTCCTGGCTCAGATCGCTGAGCTTCAGGCGGAGGTACGGAGAATAGCCGAGCTCTCAACGCAAAACAATGGAGAGAACTCCAAAGGCTCGGCTCATAATGCCACAGACCCCTTGAACATCGCCCCGCCAAAGGAGAAACTTACCCTCGACAACCCCTTCTCCGAGGAGATCACAAATTATCAGATGCCAAAAAACTTTACTCTCCCAACCGCGCTGGAACCATACAAAGGGTTCGGTGACCCCCGAGCCCACATAAAAAAGTTCCAGTCAATGATGTTTTTCAACGGCCCCAAGAACGAGCCTGTCCTTTGCCGAGCATTCCCAACCTACCTCGACGGCGCTGCATTACTCTGGTTCTCCAAACTCCCTGAGGGATCAATTTCCTCTTTCGAGGACCTTGCCAGATCATTCATCGATTACTTTGCCGCGTCGAGAATCTATGTACATGGATCGGACTATCTCGGCACCATCAAACAAGGCCAGCATGAGAGCCTTAAAGATTACATGACCAGATTCGCTGATGCTACCATGGAGATCCAAGACTTGGACCCAGCCGTTCACCTGCACGCCCTCAAAGCCGGCCTCAGGCCTGGCAAATTTCGGGAGACCGTTGCCATAACAAAGCCAAAAACCCTAGAGGAGTTCCGAGAAAGGGCGGCAGGTCAAATGGAAATTGAAGAACTACGAGAAGCTCAGAAATCAGACAAACAACCACACCGGAGAGATGAGGAAAGGACCTTCAGATCTCCAGGCAATAGGGACACAAAGAAACCCTCTAAGCCAGCATCAAAGTACAACACCTACACCAGATTCAACACCAGAAGAGAAAACATCATCAGAGAGATCCTCAACGCCAAAATCATTAAACCACCAGCCCGAGCAGGGAACTACCAGGATCAACGATTCGTGGACAAGACAAAACATTGCGCCTTCCACCGGAAGTTCGGTCATACAACAGATGACTGCATCGTCGCAAAGGACCTCCTGGAAAGACTAGCACGCCAAGGTCTCCTGGACAAGTACATCGAGACCCGGAAGGGCAAGGGAGGAAACTCGGACAGGGCAGAGCATAAGCAAGCAACGGCTGACAACAAAAAAGAGAGGATCACTCCTGACCCGCCAAGAGGAGTTATCAACCACATATCGGGAGGATTCGCAGGCGGCGGTGAAACAAGCTCGGGTAGGAAGCGGAGCTACAGAGCAATGCTGGCAATCGAAGGGACCATACAACCAAAGAAGGACAAAGGACCAGACGTCACAATATCCTTCAATCAAACAGACTTTAAATCGGCAAGCCCTAACCTCGACGACCCCGTGGTAATTTCAATCCAGGTTGGAGATCTGTTGGTAAGAAAAACATTATTAGACCCAGGTAGTAGTGCTGATGTTTTATTTTACTCTACCTTCACAAAAATGAAATTATCTGAAAAATTGATACAACCCTCCTCTGGAGAGCTAATTGGGTTCTCCGGAGAGAGAGTCCCCATCATGGGACACATATGGCTAAAGACCACAATGGGAGAGATCCCTATGGCAAAATCAATTGATATTCAATACCTAATAGTAAACTGTTACAGCCCTTATAATATTATACTTGGGAGACCCGCACTGAACACATTCAGGGCAGTGGTGTCCACATTACATCTATGTGTCAAGTTTCCAGTGCAGGAAAACAAGATCACTACGGTGTATGCCGATCATCAAGAAGCTCGGCAATGCTATAACGCTGGTCTAAAACCAGTACACACAAAACAGGAAGCTCGGCCCCAGGTCCAGGCCATTCAAACGTCCGCCAACACAGCGACGCTAGCCGACCTTGACCCCAGGGAAGACCTCGGCGAAAGACCTCGGCCAATGGACAATCTTCAACAAGTAACATTAACAGCAGACGACGACCAATACACATATGTTGGAGAAGCATTAGAAGGGGCAGACCGAGCAAGACTCATTCACACACTGCGCCAAAACGCCGACCTTTTCGCATGGACGCCAGAGGACATGCCCGGAATAAACCCAGAGGTCATCTGTCACAAGCTAGCAATTGACAAAACAGCCCGACCAGTCGCGCAGAAGAAAAGAAACCTCAGAGAGGAGAAAAGACAAGCAGCACTTGAAGAAACCCAAAAGCTCCTCAATGCAGGTTTTATAAGAGAGATTTGCTTCACCACATGGTTGTCCAACGTGGTAATGGTAAGGAAGAGTTCAGGTAAATGGCGCATGTGCGTCGACTTTACAAATTTAAATAAAGCCTGTCCTAAAGATGCATACCCATTGCCTTGCATTGATAAATTAGTTGATAACGCCTCTGGTTTCAAAGCTTTGAGTTTTATGGATGCATACTCTGGCTATAACCAGATTCTGATGCATCCAGAAGACCAAAGCAAAACGGCTTTTATAACAGAACATGGAAATTTTTGTTACAAGGTAATGCCCTTTGGCCTAAAGAATGCAGGTGCGACGTATCAAAGGTTAATGGACAAGGTATTCCAACATCAGATAGGCCGCAATATGGAGGTCTATGTAGATGACATGGTAGCCAAAACACCCATGCAGGGGTCACATTGTGATGACTTATCAGAAATCTTCAAACAACTCCGAGCATACAACATGAGACTTAATCCGAGCAAATGTGCGTTCGGAGTGCAAGGAGGGAAGTTCCTTGGATTCATGTTAACATCTCGAGGCATCGAGGCCAACCCAGAAAAATGTAAAGCCGTACTGGACATGACGAGCCCGAAAACTGTAAAGGAAGTCCAGCAACTTGCAGGACGAATAGCTGCCCTGTCACGTTTCTTACCTGCAGTGGCAAACCGATCTTATCATTTTTTCCAGACATTCTCTAAAGGCAAGAAGTTCAACTGGACAGACGAATGTGAAAATGCCTTCACCGAACTCAAGCAACACCTGACATCACCACCAATCCTCCAGAAACCCGAGACAGGTAACCCATTATATTTATACTTATCAGTATCTAACCATGCTATAAGCTCGGTTTTGGTAACAGAAACAGGGAAAAAGCAAAACCCAGTGTATTTCATCAGTAGGGTACTACAACCAACAGAAACAAGGTACCCGAAGATAGAACAATTGGCACTAGCACTAATCACAACAGCAAGAAGACTGCGGCACTATTTCCAGAGCCACACAATCATAGTACGAACCGACCAACCATTGAGGCAGATACTAACCAGACCCGAGCTCGCCGGCAGATTAGTAAAATGGTCGGTTGAGCTCTCCGAGTTCGATATTCGGTACGAACCAAGGAAAACACTGAAGTCACAGGTGCTAGCCGACTTTATATCAGAAATGACAAATGACACACAGAACACAGAAGTGAGATGGACCATACATGTAGATGGAGCATCCAACAAAGAAGGCAGTGGGGCTGGAATACTACTCAAGGAAGGAGACAAAGTGGTGGCCGAGCAGTCACTACAGTTTCGCTTCAACGCAAGCAACAATCAATCAGAATATGAGGCCCTACTCGCTGGACTAAAGCTCGCCCTACAACTGCAAATACCTCGAATAACAGCCTACTGCGACTCCTCGTTAGTGGTACATCAAATAAAGGGCGAATTTCAGGTAAAAGATCCTTTGTTAGAGAAATATTGGCTCATAACAAAGGATCTAATTTCAAAATTTAAAGAATTTGATATTATTCATGTAAACCGAGAAAACAATACCAGGGCCGACGTGTTATCTAAACTAGCCACAACGCGGCAAACCGGGAACACGTCGGCACTATCCCAGCTAACGCTTGACAAACCAAGTTTTGAGCAGGATACAATTCTGAGTATTACATAGGTCCCAGATTGGCGAACACCTTTTTTCAATTACATCAACACAGGCACTATACCAAACGACGAGCCGAACTTGCCACTCTTCCGACGAAGAGCAAGCTATTATACAGTGCTGGGAAACACTTTGTACAGACGAGGACATTCACAACCACTACTTAAGTGCATTAACAACGAGGAGGCCGAAGAGGTCATGACCGAAACACACGAAGGAGTCTGCGGCAACCATATCGGCGGCCGAGCATTAGCAGCAAAGATCCTGCGAACAGGATATTATTGGCCGACGATAAAACGGGACTGCATCTCCAAAGTTAAGGCGTGTGATAATTGTCAAAAGCATGCCACCGTCTCCGAGACCCCAGCCGAAGAGCTCCACACCATAGAGGTAAGCTGGCCTTTCGATAGGTGGGGATTAGATATCCTCGGACCTTTCCCGAAAGCGCCAGGCCAGGTAAAGTTCCTCTTGGTCTCAATAGATTATTTCTCTAAGTGGATAGAGGCACAACCACTAGCACACATAACGGCTGAAAAAGTGCGATCTTTTTTATGGAAAAATATCATATGCAGATATGGTATACCAAGAGAGATAATCTCGGATAATGGGAGACAATTTACAGATCATAAGCTCGCCGCTTTTCTAACAAACTTTAACATCAAACATCATTTCAGCTCAGTAGAGCACCCGCAAACTAACGGACAAGTTGAATCAGCTAACAGAATTATCTTGCAGGGATTAAAGAAAAAGCTCGGCGACGCTAAGGGAGAATGGGCAGACCTCATTCCAGAAGTTCTATGGAGTTACAACACTAGCATTCAATCTGCCACAGGGGAGACCCCCTTCAAACTGGTATACGGCGCAGAAGCACTTATCCCAGTAGAGGTCAGCGTCCCAACATTACGGACCGAGCTCTATGATCAAACGGGCAACCTGCAAGCTCAGACAGCCGAACTGGACCTCATCGAAGAAGAAAGAGACATCTCCGCCATAAAACAGCGAGCCAGAAAACAATACCTAGAGCAAAGACACAACAGAAAAGTGGTTCCCAGATCTTTCAACAATGGAGATCTCGTGCTTAGGCGCACAGAGGAAGCCCGGAAACCTCCAGGACATGGCAAATTGGCGGCAAACTGGGAAGGACCTTTCCGAATACTCCATAATCTCGGAAAGGGGGCTTACAAGCTCGAAACTCTTCAAGGAGATCAACTTCCAGGAACATGGAACATTTCCTCCTTAAGAAAATATCAGTCATGATGTAACATATAATTTGCGAATGATGGTACTCTTTTTCCCCTCCGAAGGTTTTTTCCCAAAATACATGGGTTTTACTCGGAGAGGGTTTTAACGAGGCCGGACGCAGCAAACCATTGTACTCGTACGAACTATTGAACAACGGTTCACATTTTGACAGTTAAAACATATATTTTAGAGAATCCGAGCATAATCCTCGGAACCTTACCATCACTAACCGAGCTTAATTCTCGGAAAATCCCAACCACAAGCAAGTCAAAATTTGAATAACAAACATACTAATCCGAGCTTCATACTCGGAACTCAACATGCGCATGCCGAGCATAATACTCGGACAAGTACATTACCGGCATCTAAAACTAACCCGAGCCTCATACTCGGAGTACAATCCTCACGTTCCGAAAGTAATACTCGGAGAAACGCGTGCAAATATGAACAAGCACAAACAATAACCAAGTTATTCGATCGAAATCTCAAAGGCTCGTTTAAACAGAGGCCCTTTACTTATAACCTCAACTCCCCTCATTGATAATTTGATCAATGATGGCTGCCACCACCTTTCATGCACATACGCAATCATTTCTCAAATAAAAACATACTGGTATAATTTATCGAAGTACCAGACTTCATTTTCAAATAACATAAGTTATAATCAAGCCGAGCCACACACTCGGAACACAAAATATAACTACCAAGATCAATTCTCAAATTTGTTCAACAAAACAAAAACAGTAACAAATCCAAAAGCTATTACACCTTGTACAAAATAAAAAACTAAAGCCTATTCTGCCTTATCCCCAATGCTAGATTCCCCGCTATCTGCAGCGCCATCATCCGCAAGCCGCCTGTTCACAACAACCTTAGTTGCATCAAGCATGTCCGCATCTGACCCAGGAAACAACACCCGAACTTGAGACACAGCGCACTCGAACGCTTGAGCATATGATTCATAAACCTCAGTCTGCAACTCTTTCACCCTAGACCCCAAGCGATCATTGTCAGCCTTAACAGTTTTCATCTCCTCCTCACAGGAAAGGTGAAGACGTTCTTTCTCAGCAAGCTCGGACTCTTTCAACTCCAACGAAGAGGACAACTCCCTAATAGTCTTCTCCTTTTTCTCCAAAACCGAGGACAACTCGGCAACATCCACAGCAGACTTGTTCTCTCTCTCAAAAACTAGCTCTTGAGCACGACCAACAGCTACCATACGTGCACCAATCACCTACAACAATAGCAAAGTACAATCAATACAAGGAAGACAAACGCAAACTAAGACAAATACCACCCTCACCTGCATAAAACGGCTCACTCCCACATGGCCGACATCCTCGATCATCTTCATGTCATCCGGAAAGCAGCAAAGTTCATCAGCCATGACAGAAAAAGGATACAGTTTTCCCCATAGTGAACGACAATGAACATTTTCCAAATAACCATGCAATCTTTTTTGAGACTCATAGGCAGTCTCTACTCGCTGAAGCTCCATAGAAGAATCCCCTTCCTTCAAGAAAGCCTCGGCAATCTTCTCCTTCGCAAAACCCCTTTTTCGTTTAGACCTAAGAGCAGCCTCGGGCTGAGTCACAGGACCTTTATCAGCATTGGTAGCCGAACTTTCCTTCTCAGCTTTCCTCCGCTGACTGAAGAATGACTTCAAACCGGCAGTAGTAATCGTAGGCACCTTCTCACCTGCACCAACAAGCCAACAAAATAAGAACAGATGAGGACAAAACAACAAACTAAGCAAAACACAGCCAGATTACCTAGATATCTTAGAACCGCCTCTCTATCGAAATCCCACTTTAACAATTCAGAAACAGACAACAATCCTTTAGGCCCCAACTTTTCAAACAAAAATTCCATAACAAGCTGATCATCAACCGACCTATCATCCACATCTAGAGATTGCATGGGCTCAGAACACCAAAATAAAGGGGGAATCTCTCAACAAGATATTCACTCAAGTAGAAGGGGAACTCTTCAGGCACGCTTCTCACTTTAACATACATAGTCTTAAAGTCCTTAAAGGAAGATTTGTAAAGGCCAAAAATCGCACGACGTGGATAACTACTTAAGTTAACCCAAACACCCCGATCAACCCCTTTTGCCTGAAATAAAGAAAAGAACAACCGAAGAGAAGGTGGTCGCTCAAGAAAACCCATCAACGCTTCAAAAGCTCTCACGAACCCCCAAGAATTCGGGTGCAGTTGACTGGGAGCACAGTTTAACTAGTAAAGAACGCCACACTCAAACTCAGTGAACGGAACCCTAACCCCCAACTCAGTAAATAAACAACTGTACATATAAAAATAAGCCCAATCATCACGACGATGGTAAACCCGGTCACTAGCCTCACAGGGAAGAACCTCTATCCTTATACCACTACCACTCCTAACCCATACATTCAAACCTAATATGTCAACTGATTCCTTGTCACGAAATAGAGACGCATGCTCCTTAACCCTTGAATCAACCCAGCCATACACACCACTCTTACTCGTACCAGAATCTTCCTCCTCCATAGAACAAAATAGAAGAAGACTGAAAGTAAAGATAGGAGGAACAGTTTAAACACTAAAAATCAACACTCACCTTTCTGGCTCATTATTTCCCCAAATGCAGAAGTTTCCAAGACAAAAGACTCAGAGAAAAAAGCCTTGCTTATTACAGAATAGGTAGCAGTTAGAAATGAAGCGTTACCCTTTAATCAAAGCCATCAAAAAGCCCACGATCAACACTCCGCAAATCTGACGGTCAAGGGTTCCTTGGAACGCGCAGCACAATCAAATCAATCATTCATGAGGGCGCGAAAAACCAAAATAAGCATTTAATGCCTCCAAAAACGTTTCAAAACCAACATAGTCCACTAAGACGAGCTTGGGGGCTACAAGGACCATATGCGGCGACCGAGGATCCAGTCCCCTTGGTCTGAAAGCTCGCCTTAGTCCTGTCCACACCAAGGCTAGCTTGGGGGCTATGATACGTTACCTGTATCCTCGGTCACCTGGCATACTCGGCATGCAAGCACTTTGAGGCTGACATTGCACCAAACCGCCCAATAAGCTCGGCATGAGCACAGATAAGCTCGGCATCACTCATTCGAATAAAAAGACACGTGCATCACAAAGCTCGGTCCCGTATCAACCATCCGAAAATCCCGGCCCATGATCAGGACCGAACAGCATTACTCAACTGAAGATAAGAAACGTGATCAGATAATTCACAGCACCAAAACAGAATAAATCTTAACTAATCTATAAACTAGGACTCACCCATTAACGGGTAGAAACTAACTCCTATAAAGCATAGCTTACACTAGACTAAGTCTCAGGTTCTATCATTCTCAGTCTCTTACTCTTTACTCTAAACTCATTTACTCTCTCTCTCTTTTGAGATCATTACTGACTTGAGCGTCGGAGTATCTTGTGCAGGTATTCCCGCCGCGGTGTTTGATTCCGGCCGACGTAAAGCTCTTCCCTTTTACCGGCGGTCAGTTTGGAAGTGCTTAAACTCGGCCTCCCTGGTGTTCGGACGAATCACTTTCCATTACAAAAGATACTCTGTTATTCACCATTATTCATCAGTAAAATAAAAAACTGTGATAAGAATAGAATAAATGTCCATTTATAAGAATTGAGCCGTTAATTTTTCATGTATCAAAGAAATCACTTTTTAAGACAAACTTAAAATTAATGAAGGATGAAAAAAAAAATTTATTATCTGTATAAATAGGAGAAGTGACGATTGAAACAATACACATCAATAATAAAATAAATATTCTCTCTCTTATATACACTACAATATAAAACACTTCTTTATTTTCTCTCTTTGTAATTCATATACTACTAATATAATATTAATATATTATCTTTATAGTAGTATAATAGTATTGGTAAATACTGATAGTAGTATTTTTTTATTTATATTTTATTTTATTACATCTTTCTTATTTATTTTACAACACGTTATCAGCACAAGACTCTGACCAAATTTTAGGAAGATTCAGATAACAAATTTTTATTATGTCGAAACTCTCTCATCTTGAATTTAATGCTCTTGAAATATCTGAAAACAATTATTTATCATGGATATTAGATGCTAAAATCCATCTTGATTCAATGGATCTTGGAGATACCATTAAAGTTGAAAATAATACATCTCAGAAGGATAAAGACAAAGTTATGATTTTTCTTCGCCGTCATCTTAACGAAGGATTAAAAAATGAATATCTCACATTAAAAGATCTTGCAGATCTTTGAAAAGACCTTGAAGAAAGGTACAATTATCAAAACACGGTGATACTTCCTCAAACCCGATATGAATGGACACACTTGCGTTTACAGGATTTTAAATCCATAAATGAATATAATTCAGCAATGTTTCGAATTACCTCACGAATGAAATTAAGTGGGAAACAGATAACTGATAATGATATGTTATAGAAAACTTTCTCGACCTTTCATGCCTCGAATGTGCTCCTGCAGCAGCAGTATCAAGAAAAATAATTTAAAAAGTATTGAGTTAATTTCTTACATTCTTGTTGCTAAACACAACAATGAATTACTTTTAATGAATCATGAAGCGCGTACAGCTGGCGCCGCCTCATTTCCTGAAGTAAATGCGGCAAATCATTACTCCCGAAGAAGTAAATGTCAAGGTTTTAGTAACAAGAAAAATTATGAAAGGAAAAGAATTATGTTCACAAAGGATCTCACTAGAAGTGAGATAAAGAAAGGAATAATGGGCAAAATAAATCAATAGAGGATAAATGTTTCTGTTGTAGTGGAAAAGGGTCATTGGTCACGTACCTGTCGTACCCCAAGGCACCTAGTCGATCTTTATCAAGCATCTTTGAAAAAAGACGACAAAGGAAAGGAGTCGAATTTTGTTTCAAATAATGCTGAAAATTCTACTGCTCATTATGATATATCTGATTTCTTTGAGGATTCTGAAGAAAATATTGGTCATTTGATCAATGATGGAATAGTTTAATATATGAAATTGCTAAGTATTCATCTAAATAAAAAACGTAAAGAACTTCTTGTTAAGTTTTATTTTCTATGCATTTAAATTTTAAGTACGATGTATATAAATAATGTTTAATAAAATATTTATAAATTTTAAATTTACTTAATGTGTTAAGATGATAATAATAAAATTTTTGGTATATACTATACCTATTAGAAAAATATTTTCAATCAAGAAAATAATTTAACTACGTAAATATTTTTACTCATTTTATTATTATTTGTCTTTGAAGAGAATGGCAAGGACATATAGTGAAGATGTTTGCTTTGCGGATAGTGCAAGTTCGCACACGATTTTCAAAAGTAATAGATATTTTACCCATCTTGTGTTAAAAGAAGAATATGTTAATACAATTATTGGCTCAGACAATGTGATAGAAGGCTCCGAAAGAGCTATAATTTTATTTTCTTGAGGAACAAAATTTACAATAAATAATGCACTATTATCTACCAAGTCTTTGAGGAACTTGTTGAGTTTCAAAGATATTCACCGAAACGGATATCATATTGAAACAATGAATAAGGAAAATCATGAGTATTTATGTATCACAATTCATGATTTAAATAAAAATGTTATATTAAAAAAATTACCCTCACTTTCATCTGGGTTGTATTATACTAAGATTAGTACAATTGAATCACATGCCATTGTAAACTAGAAGTTTACTAGCTCAAATAAATTCATAACTTGGCACGACCGATTGGGTCATCCGGGAACAACCATGATGCGGAGAATTATTGAAAACTCCCATGGACATTCACTAAAGAACTAGAAGATTCTTAAAACTAGTGAATTTTGTTGTGCTGCATGTTCTAAGGGAAAGTTAATTTTAAGGCCATTACCAGTAAAGATTGGATTTGAGTCTCCTGAATTCCTAGAAAGGATTCAAGGCGATATATGTGGACCTATTCATCCACCATGTGGATCTTTTAGATATTTTATGGTCCTAATAGATGCATTTTCGAGATGGTCACATGTGTGCTTATTATCTTCTTGCAACCTGCCGTTTGCGAGATTACTTGCTCAAATTATTCGATTAAAAGCACAATTTTTAGAAAATCCAATCAAAGCAATTCGTCTTAACAATGCTGATGAATTTACTTCCCAAACTTTTGATGCTTATTGTATGGCTAATGGAATAAGTATTGAACATCCAGTAGCTTATGTTCACACACAAAATGGGTTAGCAGAATCACTTATTAAACACCTCCAATTAATTGCTAGACCGTTACTTATGAGAACAAATTTTTTAACCTTGGTTTGGGGTATGCTATTTTACATGCCACAGCACTTATTCGTTTGAGGCCAACGAGTTACCATCAGTTCTCTCCTATGCAATTAGCTTTTGGTCAGCAGCCAAATATTTTCCATTTAAGAATATTTAGGTGTGCGATATATGTTCCCATTGTACCACCTTCTCGCACCAAAATGGGACCCCAAAAAAAATTGGAGATATATATTGGATATGACTCTCTCTCTATAGTGAGGTATCTCGAGATACAAACTGGAGATGTATTTAAAGCCCGGTTTGCAGATTGTCATTTTGATGAATCAAAATTTTTAACATTAGGGAGCAAGAATAAGCCTCCTGAAAAGGGACTTAATTGGAAAGCATAATCTTTGATGTATTTAGATCCTCGATTAAGGCAATGTGAACTAGAAATTCAAAGATTATACATTTGCAAAGAATAGCAAATGAATTGCCTGATGCATTTTTCGATACAAAGAGGATAATCAAATCTTATATACCAGCAGAAAATGCCCAATTCGAATTGATGTTCCAGTTGAACAAATTGCCACCGAAGCAAATACACGCCAGAAGCGTGGCAGGCCTGTCGGTTCCAAAGACAAAAATCCTCGAAAGCGAAAAGAGGTAAATACTATTCCTGTTGAAAAAGATATAGTAAAGACACCTGCAGTTGTACAAAATTTTGATATAACTAGTATATGTTCCCGTACCCTGTACGGGATAATACATAAAATTACATAAAAAATTTTATTAAAAAACTTAAATAATATATATAGTAATTATTATTATTATAAATATTTTACAAAGTTATAATTAAAATAAAACTCATAGAATTTTTAATATTAAAAATAATTAGTATTTGTCTTAATTAATTTGAATTTGTTAAGTGATTATCTCACTCGTCTGCTTAAACAACTACTAGAAGTTAGAATCTCGCCTTGTGTATATAGCAATCCATTGGCTAGCAATAAAACCTTAATAAATAGAGTATCAATACATGGTTAGAATTGGCAGGAGTTTCCAAATATGCGGGTACCCGACCCGTCCATACTCGGATGGAGAGGGTAACAACTTGACTTGAGTCGGGACAGATTTTGCTCATGACAGGGCATGGTCGAGTTTAGGGTGTACCTGCCCCGGATATATATATAAACACTGTTTAGGAATTAGGATTTGCCTCACATCACAGATTAAGTGATTCATAGCTTCAGTCTATACTTTATAGCCATGCAAGATAAACTCAGTCATCCTCACCCAGAATCTTCTTCTTCTCAGCTTCTTCACAAAAAACCGCATAGTTCTCGTCATCGTTGTTACTGAGTCCATCGCTGCCTACCCCTTCACAACTCCCATCTTCCTTCACAGCTAGGGACGGACCCACGTTTAATATAAAGGGGGCATTTGCCCCTACAAAATTTTTTTAAAAAAATTAATACTTATATACATATATACCACTTATTATATTATATTTGTCTCAAAATAAAATATAAATAGTTCTTTTGTATTTTATGTTAAAAAAATTTTGTTAAACTTAACACATAATAATAATTATATTGTTAAATTTGATTTAGTATGAAAAATAAATAAATAAACTCAAAAGAGAGTGATAATTAATTTTATTATATTAGTTAATTAATTAATAATTAAATTAAAATTTAGTTTTCTAATTAAATACAACTTAAATTATTAGTGATTTTTTAAAAATAGTTTAAGATAAAAAAATATATTATCTATATATTAAAATACTGTAATTATTTTGGTTAAACATTTTATTTATACTATAAAAATTATAATAAGTATATTTGACAATTAAATATGAGATAAGAAAAAATAAAATAATTATTTAAAAATATATATAAAAAAATAATATTTAATCATGTTAAAAATAAAAAAAAGTTCTTATAAATATTTTTTGTTATTTTAAATATTATACTATGTGTATAAAATTATATTTTTATTATTTTAAATATTATAATAAAGATTGTGTGTATATTTTTATTTCTTATCAATATGTATTAGATAGTTCTAGTTTTAAATTTTGAATATATCTAAACCAATTTGAATTGGTGAAGTGATCAACTTAGTCGTCCGCTTAACTAAGTATTGAGGGTTCGAATTCCGTCTCATATGTATAGCAACTCGTTGCCGGCCAATTGTAGATTCTTAAATGGAATTCAAATTCATGACGGATTAGTCCTTAACTTGTTGAGTATTGTGGGAAGCAAAAAAAAATATCTATACCTAAATTTTATTATATTTTTGCCCCCATTACTAAATTTTCTGGGTGCGTTACTGTTCACAACTCATGTTATCATCGCTGCTCATCCCGTTACCGTCATTGTTGAACCCGTCGCCACCTTTCTCCTGCCGAGTCCCTTTTCTCTAGGTAAATTCTCCCCCCTCTCTCCCATTGTGAGTTTGTTAAGTTCTTCTCTTCTTCTTCCACAGACTCATCACTTAGTCGCCGTCGCTATGAGCCCGCACGTTACCGTTGCAGTTTCATCTGAGTATGTCACTGAATAAAATAGAATTTTTATTCAAGTTAAAAATAGACATGCATGAGATCAGTTTTGCATGTAATTTCTGAATTTTCTCATCCAAATTTGATTTATGTGGTTGAGTATTTTAGTATGGGATCATCGTGGTTTTGTTGCGACACTAATGTGATAAAAGTTTCGGTAATTTCATAACTAATATATGAGATAAACCAAATTATTAAAGTAATAAGAGAAATAACATTCTGATTTGCGCATAAAATTTATAAGAAGTGATTATCTCAGGAAAATATATATTTATAACCCAAGTAGAAGATTGGTAGGAAATTATTATTTCTTTATATATTTATGGACAATACATATATTAATTATAATTGCAAATTAAGTAATTTCACATTAAATGACTTATATAACGGTGATCTCATTTATTGTCATCAATGTTGAATTAAATAAGTCATTATTACTTTTGATTTGGATAAATGAGATTAAAATCATAGATACTATTTTATTTGAGTTTTAGAGTTTAATGAGTGTCACACTCAAATATAAATAATGACTTCAAGATTTTGGTCTCCAACACATCAAACTCGCCTTTGTAACTCCTTTTCTATAGTAAAATTGTGATTCATACATATCAGAAATATAGAAGGTTTTGGTTGACGAAGATTAAAGAACCACAAGAGCCAATGTCTCTGATCTCAATTATACTCTCGAATGAAGAGACGCTTTCGGGCTCTTAGTTATATTTTTTTTATAATAGTATTTGAAATTTTCAATGGCGATAATATAAAGTGTTTAAATCGACCAAATGAATTCAATAGTTATCCTTTGCACATCTTATTTAAATTTGAATTTTAAAATTTAATTTGTATCTTTTTTTTCTAATATAAATTATTTTTGATGAAAAATAGAGAAAAAAAAAATTATTAGACCAAAAAAATATCCTATTAAAAAATTATTATAAGAAGATTTATAATTAGAGAAGAAAAGAATAAAAGTATTAATAATAATTAAGAAAAATAAACGAAGCTTGTATTAAAGAATGTTAGAAAAGAAACAATAAAGTTCATATTAATAATAATAATATCGAGGAATGATGTTGTTTTAGGCTTCTAACCTTTGTTTTTGGCCATTTTTTTTCTTTTCTTTGTTTTTTTTATTATCAAGTCATAAAAAAATAAATAACAATGCAAGAAACGAAAACAGTAAGATCGAAAACAATAAGATCAATAGTAACTATACAAATCAAAATACATAAGAGAAAAATAAACTATTTATGATAAAATTAACATGAGTATATTTTATCATTAAATAAACAAAGTTAACGTACAACAAAATTACATATAAATGAAAAAAAAAAGAAAAAAAAAAGTTAAACTATCCAAAGTGATAAAAAAATTATTTTATAGAAGACTATAATAATTACATCTAATAAGAATGTTACCCTTTTAGAGAAATGACTTCCTCTTTTTTGTTTATTTAGGTGACGTAGTCTTCTCCGATGAATGGAAAAGGTCGTAAAGGGCTAAGTTCAGGGGGGTTGGCATTCCGAAGTAAAGTGGGCTTTTCTCACACCCATTCCTACTTCCACTCAAGAAAAAATGGATTTTTTTAACTGCTGGTACCATACCTTTATTTACTGGAGACCTCTCTTGGTCAGTATGAAAGGCTATGGAATGTCTTAATGCTAGTCGAGGCAATGAATATTGTGTATAGATCTATCCCGTTGTCCAAGAGTAAGGCTTTCGCTCTTGGGAATACGTACGATAGGCTGGGTAGAACTTCTAACTAAATTAAATTATATTTATTATTATTAGAAAGGGTAAGAGAAAGCAGTAGAGAAAAGATTTGTGTGTTATTAAGTTGTGTAGAATGATACAATATAAAAGGGTATTTATAGGTGCTAAGAGAATCGAAATAATAAAGACGTAATATCTTATAATAAATATTTAAATATGTTAAATAATGCTAATTGATCTAATTGATCCTAATTATACTTTAACAATTATATTCAATTAATTGATATACATAATATTAAATTGTGTGATACTTAAATATCTAATCAAATCAATTAGTTGATATAATTAATCTACCGTAATAAATTGTATTTAATGAGTTAAAAAGAAATAAATCAGAAAACATTATAAGAAGCATGCCACGTCAACTTTATCATTAAGTGCAAAAATTTGATTTTTATATAATAGAATAGATAGGTATCTCATTATTCGTTATTTTAACTTATCGATTATATTTTTTTATATTTACCACTCAATATATTAAAATATAATTTATATCTAGATAGGAATTACATAGATATTTAATTAAAAGAGCATTTAATTTTTTAAAATATAAAAATAGTTTTAATTTCTTTGATTTTTCTTTTTACATTTTTTGTGTTTTTTAAATAAAAGACAAACCTATAACAAAAATAGGAAGAGATGGAAGTATTTATTGAAGAAAAAAATAAATATAATTAAAATTTGTACGTTCAAAATGTGTTTCAACTTTAAAAAATGAGATGAGACATGAGAGAACACAGACACTTGGTTTCAATGAATCTGTTTACACCATTCAACTCAGTGTTCTTTAGTTTTTTTGTTTTCTTCTCTTTTATTTCATATGAATTTATCGGTGCCAAACATGCATTATATAGAGTGTTTTTTTTTTAACTTCATCCTAATCTATATATTATCTTTGCTAAACAAAATATAAAAAGAAAAAAAGACAGTAAATAAATTAAAGTTAGTATTATTTAAAGAGAAAATGGTAGATTAGTATTTTTGTATTTTAAATTAATTAAGATCTAAATGAAAGATAACGTTAATTTAAAAAAATTAAATTAAAATTAACTCAAACATTAATATTTAAATTATAAAATAAATTGATTTTCATATTTTATAAAATATTATACTCGCGGTAATTGTAAATATGACGCAACTTAAAAGTAAATAAAGTAACACAGATAAAACAAATAAAAAATAAAAAATAACTTAATCTTGTATAAAATTCACCTATAAAATTCTGTACCAAAAAATAAATTTAATTTTAGTATATTAATAATATAAAATATTTTATATAATCATTCAATTCAATTAGATTTATCTATTTAGATCATTATTGAAAAATAAATTTAACATACCCACATACAATTATTTTAAATTAAGCAACAATTATCAATACAATATGAGGGATACACTATTCCACTAAGAATAATTGCCATAAGAAATAATTTTTCAATTTTCTATACTAATATTGGAAAGTTTATATAATACTATATAATAATATTATCATTATCAATACTATATGATATCAAAAAAAAAATTTACCGTGCTAATATAATATTATCAATATTATATAAATCATCTTTATATTTATTTTTCAATGCATATATAATATTTAATTAACACATTAAGACATATATAATATTTTGTTAATACATATATAATATAAAGTGATTTACAAATTATTTTATTGAATATTATAAATTAGAGTGATTATAAATTATTATTAATTTATATATAATGTATAATTAAATTTAATGAATTCAATTAGAATAAATAATAAATTATTTATTTTTATTTCAGACTTTATAAATGAATAAATTAATTAACTAATATAATAAATTATAATTAATGTAGTAAAATTAATTAAGTAATATATATTATAATAAATTATATTAATATTTAAATATCTAATCAAATTAATTAGTTGATATAATTAAGTCATGGTAATAAATTGTATTGAATGAGTTAAAATAATTAAATCGGGAAACACTCTGTGGAGCATGCTACGTCAGCTCCATCATTAAATGCAGAAATTTGATTTTTATATAATAAAATAGATATTAGAAAGTTTATATAATAATATATAACAATATTATCATGATCAATACTATATGATATCAAAACAAAAAAAATACCGTGCTAATTTGATATTATTAATATTATATAAATCATCTTTGTATTTATTTTTCTGTGCGTGTATAATATTTAATTAACACATTAAAACGTATATAATATTTTGTTAATACATATATAATATAAAGTGATTTACAAATTATTATTAATTCGAATATAATGTATAATTAAATTTAATAAATTCAATTAGAATAAACAATAAATTATTTATTTTATTTAAGACTTTATAAATGAATAAATTAATTAACTAATATAACAAATTACAATTAATGTAGTAAATTTAATTAAGTAATATATATTATAATAAATTATATTAATATTTAAATATCTAATCAAATCAATTAGCTGATATAATTAAGTCATGGTAATAAATTGTATTGAATGAGTTAAAATAATTAAATCGAGAAACACTCTCTACAGCATGCCACGTCAGCTTCATCATTAAGTGCAGATATCCGATTTTTATATAATAGAATAGATTTTAATGCCAGAAGACGTTCAGGTGTATGAAAATTGTGAAAATGACGAGATCTCGATAAATTATGTCTTTTATAAGAGAGAAATAGGACCGAAATAAGACAATTGTCAATGAAATATTTGCATATAATGTGGCATTGAATATCATGCATGAAAATAAGGATCTTGAGCCAAGATCAGTCAAAGAATGTCGACAAAGAAATGATTGTCCAAAATGGGAAGAAGCTATGAAGACTGAGTTAGACTCACTTACAAAACGTGAAGTCTTTGGACCTGTAGTTCGTACACCAGAAGATGTAAAACCTGTTGAATACCGATAGGTATTTGTGAGAAAACGAAATGAGAAAAATGAAGTTGTACTCTACAAAGCTCGACTTGTAATATAAGGTTTTTCACAGAGGCCCGGTATAGATTATGAAGAAACGTATTCTTCTGTAGTGGATGCGATAACATTGCGTTATTTGATCAGTTTATTTGCATATCATAAACTACATATGCATTTAATGGATGTGGTAACAGCCTACTTATACGGCTCATTAGATCATAATATCTATATGAAAGTCCTTGAAGGATTAAAGATATCTAAACTATCCAATGAATATTCGCATGGGTTATACTCAGTTAAATTGCAAAGATCTTTATATGGTCTAAAGCAATCTGGACGAATGTGGTATAATCGTCTTACTACGTATCTGACCAAAAATGGATTTAAGAATGATGATATCTGCCCGTATGTTTTTATAAAGAAATCTACATCTGAATTCATTATAATTGTTGTGTACGTTGATGATTTAAATATCATTGGAACTCTTGAAGAGATTCCAACAACTATAAAAGCTCTAAAAGAAGAGTTTGAGATGAAAGATTTTGAAAAGACTAAATTTTGTCTCAACCTGCAGATCAAGCATACAAAAGATGGGATCTTTATTCATCTATCAACATACACAAAAAAGATCTTAAAGAGATTTTATATGAATAAGTCACATCCATTAAGTACCCCAATGATTGTAAGTTCTTTAGATGTGGAAAAGGATCAATTCCGTCCTAAAGAAGAGAATGAAAATATTTTTGATCCTGAAGTACCATATCTTAGTGCCATTGGAGCGCTAATGTATCTTGCTAATAATACACGACTTGATATATCATTCGTGGTGAATTTACTAGTAAGGTATAATTCCTCTCCAACCAGAAGCCATTGGAGTGGAATCAAGCAAATCTTTCGATATCTTCATGAAACAGTTTATATGGAATTGTTTTATCCCTGTGGATCTAAGTCACAACTAGTTGGCTATGCAGATGTAGGATATTTGTCTGATCCACATAAAGGAAGATCTCAAACATGATACCTGTTCACATATGGTGGAACAGCTATATCATAGAGGTCCACGAAACAGACAATTACAGTAACATCCTCTAATCATGCTGAAATACTAGCGATTCATGAAGCAAGTCGCGAGTGTTTTTGGCTCAGGAGTTTGATTCAATATATTCTATCATCATGTAGACTAATTGATCATAAGATAGCTCCAACTGTCCTGTTTGAAGATAATACAACATGTATGGCTCAACTTAAAGGCGGATACATCAAAGGTGATAGAACAAAGCATATTTCTCCCAAATTCTTCTTCACTCATGATCTTCAAAATCAAGGGACAATTGATATCCGACAGATCCGCTCAAATGATAATCTGGTAGATTTATTTACAAAGTCACTCCCAAAATCCTCCTTTGAAAGATTGGTACACGAGATTGGGATGTGCCGATTTCGAGACATTAAATAATGTCGACAAGAGGGGAAAACTGAACTCTTTTTTCCTTGGTCAGTTTTTTTCCCATTGAATTTTTCTTGGCAAGGTTTTTAATGAGGCAGTCCCTATCACAAAGGATGTTGTACTCTTTTTTCTTCATTAAGATTTTTTTTCCACTTGTTTTTTCTTTAATAAGGTTTTAATGAGGCAATAATCTTAAATGGACATTCAAGGAGTAATGTTGTGATAAGAATGGAATGAATGCCCATTTATAAGAGTTGGGCAGCTAATCTTTCCTATACTGAAAGAACCACTTTTCAAGACAAACTTAAAATTAATGAAGGTAGAAAACAAAAGCTTATTACCTGTATAAATAGGAGAAGCAACGATTGAAACAATACACAGCAATAATAAAACAAATATTCTCTCTTATATACACTACAATATAAAACACTTTTTTACTTTCTCTCTTCATATACTATTAATATAATATTAATATATTATCTTTATAATAGTATAATAATATTAATAAATACTTATAATAGTATTTTTTATTTATACTTTATTTTATTATCTCTTTTTTATTTATTTTTGTCGTTATTTTACGACAAAAATAAGATTTGTTTTGTAATTTTAATAGAAGTAATTGTTGTTTCACACGAAGTACTTGTACTAACTCAACAATCGTGATGTTGAGTTAGAATGACACTTAACCATTGTTGACAGATATCAGTCACATTCCATCTCAAATAATCCTCCCAATTGCTTAGGCAACCATTCACAAGATTCCCAATAATTCGATGTCCAAACTAATAAGACACATGCATCATGTAGAGTAATGGTCATCGCTATCAACTAGGGAAGATGCTAACACATAATTGTGGTCAAACAAAAACATGAAGGGAATGTCTCTAGGCTGCTGCTTCTAAAGAATGGCCAACAAGCTTGCTCGAACATGTGAATATGCATAGTCTGTTCCGATCGAAGGACTCTGATGGGCGACAACAATGATTAAATACATGATTTTTGTTATATTAAAAATAATATTTTTGACTAGATATTATTAAATTTTTATAAATTTAAACTTCAATTATTACCAAGTACTATTGTATTGTCGAATCGAGTTTTAAATACAGAATAGAATCAATTTTAAAAGTAGTTACATATTTAAAGTTCCAAATGCAAATCGGAACCAATTTAAAAATAGTTACGTATTCAGTTAATTTTGTACTCTCTCATAATGAAATTATAAGTGTGTGGAACAAATCTTTTACAAGCAATTCTCGAAAATTATTAGATATAATTGTAACTTTTAATTATTAGAATTCTATATAAATAATTGTTATAAGATCATAATAAATGATTGGAATTATTCGACAAAGTATTCTAAATATTCTAATGTCACTCTGACACAAACAAATTTATAGAAGAAAACCAAATATTCTTTCGATTTTTTCTGATCTTTCAATTTTCATTTACGTCTCTTTTTTATTTTTTACTTTTTCTTTTATTTTATTCAGTTTTCTTTATATCTTTTTCTTTTTTTTTTTATCTCAAATTTTCTGTTGATATTGTCTTTGGTTTGATAACCCACAACATTTGATAGTCGATTATTTTTGACAAATTACAAAAAATCTGCATAACACTCTTGTATAAATATAAGTTCAATTGGATTTAATATTTATCATCCCAATTCCGCTAGATAGACAACCGGGAGTGTTAACAACGTGAACAACAGACTATAAGATCCATAACTATAAAAAACACTCTAATTTAATTTCATTTTCACTTTTTATCTTTTTCATTACTTATTTTTATCCACACCAAACCTTAAACCCTATTTTTAACGCAGCCTCCCACTGTTGCCTCTTCCAAAATGCCATTCACTGTCGCCAGTCAAGAAACTACGGTGCACCGCCGTCGCCACTTTGCCCAGAACAGAAACGCTGTTCTGTCGCTGCTCTACGCTGCACTGCTGCCTCTCCTCCACGCCACACCGCTGCCTCTCCTGCACGCCACAACGTCGCATTTCCATCTTCCTTGAAGCTCGCGAAGTGCAGTAGCTACCTCCGTCCCTGCTCCACATAGCGGTACTGTGCATCTGTTCCCAACAGTCGTACATTCCGATGAGTGAGAAGGCCGCCCATCGCCCCATTGCGTCGCGCACAGCCGCACCACCCTACTGTCCTCGGCCACCCGTCGTACAACTGCTGCACCGCGACAACGTGACGCGTCTCTATTTTGTCCTTGTCTTCGTTCTCCCAAATAGTAAGACCTAAATAAACATCCACATCTTAGTAAAATGAATATTATTCAGTGAAGCATGTGCATGCTGAATCAAGCAAATAAAGTAAAATATCAATAGTATATCCAAATAAATATCCACTTTAAAATGAAAAACTATCCGCATACATGGTAAAATGAACATTCGATTTAGTTGATAAGAAACAAGTAACGAAATTGTACCTGCGGAGTCACGATACAGCAGTGGCGACAGTAGCACAGCATTGTGAGAAAACGATTGCGATAAAAATAAAAAAATCAAAATTATGATTAAACCTAATTAATTCAAAATTTAATTTTAAAATTAAAATTAACTTTTTTTAACCTATTATTTACATTGTTAAAAAAATATTATTTTCCTATACTTTCTCCGATCCCTGCAATGTCTAGTTAATACAGGAAGTGTTTGTATCCTAATAGCAAATCCGACTCCATTATTATACGCTAAGTACTAAATAAAAAAAAGAGCCACCGAATAAAGATATCAAAAACATCTTTTTTAAAGATTTTTTAATAATTAAAATTCAATACATATAATCGATTAAATTGAGTTATTTTTATTAAAATTAGACCTGACAAATTAGTTTAGTAAAAAAATCAATAAATTAAATTTTAAACGAGTCTAAATTAATATTTTTTATAAAAAATAACTACAATATCTCTATTATAAAAAATAACTAAAATATCTCTATTATATATATAAATTTTCTAAATTCTAATCTTATGATGATAGAGAAGAAAAGACTAGAATTAGGATTCTCAAAATTAATATATATATATATATATATATATATATAATAGTAGTATTTTAGTCATTTTCTATAATAAAGATATTATAGTCATTTTCTATAAAAATAATATTAATTTAGACCAGTTCAAGATTTGATTCACTATTTTTTCGATCAAATTAATTTGTCTGGCCTAATTTTGACAAAAAAAAAACACGGTTTAATCGATTATGTATGTTAAATTTTAATTATTAAAAATATCTTTAAAAAATATATTTTAGACATCTTTATCTAAGTAGCTCCCATAAAAAAATCACCGAATAACTAATCAAATATTTTTACTTCTAAAAATTTGACTTAAATTTGACATACATTGTACTAAACTAAATAATGATAACAATTAAACTTAAACTAAAATTTAAATTACATTTAATTAATCTAAATATTTATAATGATTCTACTTAATCTAAAATTTTAATTACAATATATTAAATAACATTTTCACTTAAACTAAAATTTAAAATGCATTGTACTAATCTAAATATTGATAACAATCAAACATAAACTAAAATTTAAAGTATATCATACTAATCTAAATATTCATGATGATTCATCTTAAACTAAAATGTAAATTACATTAAGCTCTAACTTAAGTATTGATAACAATTCTATTTAATCTAAAATTTGACTTACAATTTACTAAACTAAATATTGATAACATTTTCACTTAAACTAAATTTAAAATATGTTATACTGATTAAATATTAATAACAATTAAACTTAAACTAAAATTCGAATTATTCTTCACAGCAAAGGCTAGTTGTGCCTCAATGTTAGGTGTTGGAACAAAAATCAAACCTCTTTATCTTCTTGCACAATTAGTGAGAAAACTCCAAAATTTTGTGGTAGAGAACGCATCAGCAAGATTTGGCTTCTTACTTGTTAATAGACATCATTCAATGATTTCAATCCCATACAAAAATAAGAACATACTTTTCATCAGCGTGGTTTAAGAAATTACAAGCGCTACGACAATTACATCTCACTCCATGGTGAAAATGACAGAATTTCAATACACATGTGAGAGTATTAAATTCTTATTTTATTTTTATTTGTTATGTTATTTTTTTTAAACAAAATTTATTATGTTTATTTTTTTTTAAGTGAGTTATACTTATTTTTTTTAACAGAATTATCTAAAAATTTTGGTAATTTTAGTTTATTTTAAAATTCAAAATCAATTTAATAATTAATATAAATAGGTAATATTATTTTTTCATACAAAAAAATGATAACATACAATAAAATTTTTTCATTTTTTTATATTTTTTCATAGTTTTATTAGAGAAAATAATTTTTTTTTGATACCACATTAGTTTGAGAAAATGAAAGAACAAGAGTCTATTAGTGTGCCGACCGGTGATATATATAGAAGGCATCACAACTGACAGCAAATAATCATATACACCCTTCCTAATTAACTAATGAATGATTAATTAATTTAATAGCTAATTATAGGTCACTAATATATATATATATATATATATATATATATATATATATATATATATATATATATATATATATATATATAACATACTAATATATTTTATTTATTTTATTAATTCCTACACCAATCCAAAATCACAAACAATATATAGAAAGAAGGAAGAGAACATTACTTTAAAAGACAAAGAAAAGAGAAAGTGACATTTGGGAAGTGAAAGTGAGAATGAGAATGAAGAGGTAGGGCTTTGTTAATTTGGAGAGAAAGTGAGAAAATGTTAATTAATGCCTAAAAGTATATTTTTAAATGAGGTAGAAAAAAAGGGGCCAATTTTATGGAAATAGACCCTATTTGTGTGCTATTCTTTGTTATGGAATCAAGTGGGACTCAGATTTTTGACAGCTTTTCGGAGAAGAACTCGAACCGTCCGAGTTCTTCGTTACTGAAGTTTTCTCCATTAAATCACATGGTCCGATTTGAGAGTTTATAGGAAACAAATTTGTGTAGGTATAAATCGGACCCTTCATCTTGCTTGAGTTAGGATTTTAACGTAAAAAAATGGAAAATCAACTTGAATGGTTCGAGTTGCATGTTGAGTTGTTGGGAATAATACGCCATTTTCCCTTGAGAAAATACCTTTCACAGAGAAATAAAATAGACACAATCACAAGCCAAGAATTTAACGTGGAAACTCTAATTATTGGAGAAAAAACCACGACCGTTGCCAAATGACAACCAGAGAATATCACTATGTGAAAATTGTTACAACACATAGACTTTTTTCTCTCTAACACCGGCACCCCAGTACACCCACACTCGCAAAGCAAATATTTAACTACACCTCACAACACTCTCTAATCAAAAGGTATAGAGGAAAAGAAAAGTCAGATACAAGCTTTAAGTGTTTCCGACTGGTGCAAAAAATATGGAGAACTTAGCCTCATATTTATAGCCTAGACTACCCACTCCATTTGCTATCCTAAGCAATGTGGGAATAATTCAACCAAATTCTAACAATCTCCACCTTGATTGAAATAGTCACACATCTTCAGCTTCCATAGTCAACACCGACAATTCTTTGCTGCCATTGTCTATACTGACAATCATAGTTCAGAGAACTATCATACTCCACCATGAAAGTATACTCACTTGGAATTAGACCACTCCAAACATTTTGCCTTGGTACAGATCGAAACCTTGCTGAAAATTCATGGTGCAACTTCCAAATTGGCTTTTCCTGGAAGTTCTTCAGCCATCGACATAACTCCGCCACACACCTTGCATCTCAATGCCAACCAATGCCCGTGTGTAATTGTGGACCCGATTGCCACAACTTATTCTTATCCATGGCAGTGCAGTAATACCATGAGGATACTTCTTGTCTTCTAGAGAACATCATCTTCTCTCATAGAGAGAGCAATATTGCAAGTATCAGATTGAGAGCCTTTTTCTGAAACCGCATTACCTGGACAATTTCTTTTTACATGCCCAGGCTTTCCACATTTCCAGCATGTTACACTCCTTCCACGATTTTCTTTTCCATAATTGTCACCTCTAGCTACAAGCGCCAAATCTGATGAAGTGCTACCCTCATTTTTCATTCTTCTTTCTTCAGCAATGAGCTTACTGGCAACTTCTTCAAAATTCAGAGTTTTCTTTTCATACATTAAAACAGGTTTGATATACTCATAGGAAGAAGGGAGAGACAATATGAGCCTCAGTGCCTTATCTTCATCATCAATTTTTACTCCAATTGCCTCTAATTCAGAGACAATACCATTGATAGCACTAAGATGGTCGGAGATTTTTACATTGTGATCTATGCGTAGATTATGAAACTGCTCATTCAATAACAACCGATTTGAGATGCCATTTGCCTGATACAACCCTTCGAGTTTATCCCAAAGTTCCTTGGCTGTTTTCATTCCTTGCACATTTGCAAGAATATTCTTAGCCAAACACAGGCGAATAGCACTTGCAGCTCTCAAATCTAGTTCCTCCCATTCTTTATCCTTCATACCATAGATCTTCTCCTTCAACGCCTTGTGCAAATCTTATTGTATCAACACATCCTTGACTTGTATTTGCCACAAGCCAAAATTGATTCTTCCATCAAATTTCTCTATTTCAAGCTTCATAGCACTTGAATATCCTGACATTGTTGCAACCGTATACTGGACTAGTATAACTCAACTGTAGACTGTGCACTAGGAAGGGTCTCTAGAAAAGAGAGGTGGGTCACAATGGACACACTTAAATACCAGATCTTTCCTTAGCCAGAACCTTTCCAAACTGCACTCTTACAATGTCACACTGCCTTCCAGCAACAATAACAGCAACCAAAGATCAACCTCAAGCTACATGACAAAATTCTTTTCTGATGTGGAAGGTCAGACTAGGCTGCAACCATAGAGCATACTAAGAATAAATCCCACCGAACCAGGCTCTGATACCACTTGTTGGGAATAATACACCATTCCCCCTTGATAAAATACCTTTCACAGAGAAATAAAATAGGCACAATCACAAGACAAGAATTTAACGTGAAAACTCCAATTACTGGAGAAAAAACCACGGCCGTTGCCAAATGACAACCAGATAATATCACTATGTGAAAATTGTTACAACACAAAGACTTCTTTCTCTCTAACACCGGCACCCCAGTACACCCACACTCTCAAAGCAAATATTTAACTACACCTCACAACACTCTCTAATCAAAAGGTATAGAGGAAAAGAAAAGTCAGATACAAGCTTTAAGTGTTTTCGACTGGTGTAAAAAATATGGAGAACTTAGCCTCATATTTATAGCCTAGGCCACCCACTCCATTTGCTATCCTAAGTAATGTGGGACTAATTCAACCAAATTCTAACAAGAGTGTGAATCCACGAAGACTGAAGTTGGACTATCCGTTTTGGCTAGGGGTGTCTATCTTTTTTATGAACCGGGAAATGAAAACGCATGGTCTGATTTGGTTATTTAAAATTTGTTTGAATGAAGTTAACCTAGTCGAAGGGTCCGAGTTGAATATAGAGGGCTATATAAAAGTGTGTAGTGAGTTGGTGGTAGCTTACCCGTCTTCTTCCCCTTCTTCAACGACTGCTTCCTCTGTTTCTTTTTTTTTTTTGGTCTCTTTCATACTTGTTTTGAACCAGAGAAGTTAGTAGTTAAGGTTATGCTCTTTTTTTGGTTATTGAGAGAAATGAGTGACAGAGTGTTACTAAAAGTGTATTATTTTGGTCAGATTTTGTTACAAATATCTGAAGGAATAAAGTTTATTTGTGAAAATCCACTAGATGTTGTTATTCCTTTTATCATCTCATTTGAAGAGTTCAAAGGTGTGATCTGTGAAAAGATTGATTCTGAGAGGACAAAAAAAATATCCTGTATTCTATACAGATATCCCATACCGGTGTTTGGTGGGCTCGTCCAATTTTAAACCAGATATGTGATGGACGAAGTGAGCATGCAAGAGATGTTTTTAATGTATATTGAAAATCGGGCTCAGATCTTGTTCATCGAGTTGTATGTTGAGTTTAAACAATCTGAGGCCGACCAGAATATTCTACGAGAAGATTATAATAGTGACAGTGAAAAAGAGTTCGAAAGCAACTACGAATGTGTTGGTCCAGATGGAGATGAAGATTAAGGCGACGGAACTATGGATCCAGATGTGATAGAGGTGGCAAATGCACTCGCAAACGATATGCCGTTTGGGGAGCTATCATTCATGCGAGTTTTGGACTTGGAAGCCATGCATGTTCCGGAGTTTCCCGAATACATGACTGCAAGTACGTAATTCATCGTATTAGTTTTTTTTTAGTTAGTTATTGAATTATTTATGAATGAATTAGTATTTATTAACCATTATTTAATCATGCATTGATGTCATATACGTGTTAGAGGTTGAACCAGTTGACCCGATCCTATGTAAATAAAAAATAAAAAATACTAAGAAGTTTAAAAAATAAAAGTCAAAATACATGTGTTTACTAACATTTGAAAAATATCAAGTTATTTTAAACCAATATGGAACATGAAAGTAAATATTTTATTATTTGTTTATGTTATACACTACAAGTATTTGTTAGAAATTGATAATAAAAATCTCTACATTATGAATATGAAAAAGTACGTGAGTTTGTAAATATCATTTAGAGAACCGGATCGGTTAATATTTGGTTCATCGGGGGTAACGATCAAACCGGCCGGTCTAGTCCGGTTTTTTACATCTGATGTTCATGTCCTTATTTTGTGAAAAAAGTGACACAGTAACATGATGTAAGGTTTGAATTTATATCATACTTGATACAGTGAATATTGATTTATCTCGGTTTTGAAATATGTTTGTATTAATTTAAATTTTTCCCATGCTAATTGTCCTGGCAGAAATTCCTATTGTCGCATATGGTGAATTTGCTATTGGGATGGAGTTCAGTTCCCGGGAAGCTGTTATTAAGGCGATAAAAGAGTATACCATATGACGAAGCGTAGACTACCAGGTGTATGAGTCTGAGCCGTTGACATTTTATGCCAAGTGTACACAGTATGGGTCAGGGTGTGATTGGCTTATCATAGTTAGTCTGATCAGCAGGAAGTACTGTTGGGTTATAAGGAGGTATAATGGTAGTCACACATGTACCAGAGCCACCATTTCACAGAATCATTTGAAGCTGGACTCCATCACAATTGCAGAAGCAATAAAGCCATTGATTGAGGCTGACCCCTCCTTAAAGGTAAAATCGGTTATAGCAGAAGTGCAATTGAAGTTCAACTACACCGTTAGTTATCGGAAAGCATGGTTGGCTAAGCAAAGGGCAGTAGAAAAAATATTTGGAGGTTGGAAAGTATCGTACGAAGCATTTCCTATATGGTTTGAGGCCATGTGTCATAAGGAGCCATCAGCTGTTGTCCATTTTGAGACTATGCCTGCATATCAAGGTGATGACTTGGTCGGTGATATTCGGGTACTGCATAGAGTATTTTGGAGTTATTACCCATGCATCAAGGCATTCAGGCATTGTAAGCAAGTTGTCTAGGTGGATGGGACTCACTTGTATGAAAAGTGTAAGGGTTGTCTACTAGTCGCAGATTCACAGGATGGCAACAACAATATCGTCCCAATTGCGTTTGCTATTGTCGAGGGAGAGACTTCAGATGCATGGCACTTTTTCCTTAGTAACTTGCGTCAACATGTTGTCACTCGGGATGGTGTGGGACTAATATCCGACCGGCACGAATCTATCAATGAAACTGTGAAATGCAGTAACGGAGCTTGGTCACCTCCTAGAGCTTTTCATATGTTTTGCATCATGCATATAGAGTCGAATTTTCTGAGAAAGTTCAAGGCACCGTACCTCCAAAAATTGGTCGTCAACATTGGTAACCTTTTAGTAAATTTCAGTAAGTTATTAACAGAGTTACCTTCAAAAGTATATTTGACCTATGTTTTTATCCCTTTTATATGTTGTTATCGTTCAGGATATTCGAGGACGGTGCGGGAGTACGAAGTGTGTTACCAGCGTTTACGGGAATGGGGCGAGGCGTATACAAACTGGTTAAAGCGAATTCCTCGCGAACAGTACGCATTGGCATTTGACGGTGGCTACCGATGGGGTCACATGACGACGAATCTAGTGGAATGCATCAATTCAGTATTGAAGGGTGCACACAATCTCCCCATTACTGCTCTTGTGAAGGCAACATTCTATAGGCTTAATGAGTTGTTCACCCGAAAAAGAGCGGAGGCAGAAGCTCGGATTAATGCTGGCCATCTGTTTTCTACTGTGGTGACGTTGAAGTTGCATGCAGACCAACTTACATCAGAAAACATTTAGGTTAGTTGCTTTGACCAGCAAAATGAGGTCTTCGAGGTGCGTGAGATGCCAAGTGGACTAGAATTTGCAATCGACCTACGAGGTCTTCGATGTGACTGTGGTGAGTTCCAGGTGGACTGGATTCCCTGTAGACATGTGTTCGCATGTTGTGCCAACCAGCGACTGGATTGGAAAGTGTATGTGCATGATGTTTACAAGATGGACCATATTCGGCGGGTATACCGAGCAAGGTTTAGGCCACTAGGTAATCCTACTACATGGCCTGCTTACACTATTGAGTTAACATGACCTGATATATGACATTATAATAAATTATGACGACATAGCATTATAAGATATCTGTAGCAGTATATAATATGACATCAATTGTCCAGCTGTGTTAATTTGATATGATATTAGTAGCAATATATGAACTTCATAAATACGTAAATACTCTCAGCATACAAAGTAACCTTACTATAGTCCAACTAAATAATACATAAGGACCAACACATACAAGGATCTTTAAACATAGTCCAGTTCATTAATACGTAAATAAGTTCATTACACCATAACTATTTTCTCATTGACCACTTTACATCCTTCACAAATTCCTTGCATTTCTTGGCGGCCTTTTTGAACACAGATGGAGTGTAGCGATTAGCGCTACGACGTGGAGGATCAATCCTAAGATTGTAATCTTTGGCTTTGTCATCCGGAGTGCGTGCCTGACCTGGATACAATTTTATAAACACAATTAAATATAGTCCATTATGTACTCAAGGTAACATAGATACCACATATCATTCAGGAAAAACCAAACAGAGATACCATTTATGACCACAAAATAAATAACTAATCTATCAAGTAAAGCAAAATACTCAATATAAATACCATCATTACAAGACTCTTCGTCCTCATCGAACTCCTCTATTTCATCCTTCTCATCATCGTCCTCGTCATCCGGGTTGTCCACTAGATATGCATCGGTCTCTTGATCGAGTGTGTTAGCATTTTCTTCAATGAGTCCCATGGAAACAGGGTGCGGATTTTGACTATTAAGAACTCCGCATCCACCGTCACTCCTACTAGAGTCAACAGATACGAATCCTCCAGAAGCCACCGATGAGGTATGGCCCGGATACCTCGCATCCAACGAATACCTCCCTGACATGAACTCAGTTTGATGGCTAAATTGTGACTGTCCTACATCTCCAGCCATAAACCCAAGCAACTGGCTAAAAGAACCGCCTTCGCATGGTTCAAACTGTGACATACCCCAATATTGTTGATGCTGTGGAAATGATGGGTTGAAATGTGTCTGAGGTACATACTGGCCTGAGAAATGAGGTTGTTCTTATGGAAGCGGATTTGGATGTGGTATCTGAGGAGAATGTGGTTCCTGTTCTTTATTGTCATCATCCATATCCTGATTACCCTCATCCAAATCCTGATTACCCTCATCATTCTCTTCACCCACAAGATTCGACAAGTTCAAGCGGTTCCCAAATTTTCCTCGGTACCAATGCATGTAAGTATCCAACGGATGCTGTGAAGGCATGGGAAGCTCAGAAAGAACGTGGTGATGCCTGTTTGTCTAATGCATTACCCAACTGTAATGAGTCGGTGCCGTGGCCCAGTTAATATTCTTAGGACCACCAGTGAGGACTTCTCCATGCGCCTTGTCCAGATTCCGATCCTCATGAGGTACTCCCTGAACGAATCTGAATTGTCGCCTATACCTATCGGTAGCATGCCACTCGATACATTCAAATGACACCAAAGGCACTGTAGCGCTCCAGACAACCGAGTGCATATAGATTTCAGCAGGAATTATGTTCGGATCCACGCGATCTACAGCATACGCAACCCACACAAACTGGAAAAAATAAATGAAACTCATGATTACAATCCACATAACAATCACATTAACAATGGTTCATAAGATTTACGCAGGCACTAAATAGGAAACTAATACTACTTTAATGAAAACTCACCTCGCCTTCCTAAAGTTCATCAAAGGCCTTCCTAAAGTTAGCTAGCTTCATATATCTATATCGTCGGTCACCATGCTTCCAGTTTCGCCACCTAATACAATACATTTAATGTTGTCAACTGAGTTATAAATATCAATATAGGGGTACATTTAGTCATAAAATTACCTGTTTGCTAGCGAAAAACTGCGGGGCTCCCTAGGAACCGGCGATAGATATAGCAGTCGGATCCAAGCCCAATCGAGCAGAAATGTTAGTGGGCCATCTATTTTCTTACAGTCAACTCGAGATGCCCGGCATAACGCCCTGTAGAGGTGTGCTAGGCATGCAGATCTCCAACTGTATTGTATAATACTACCAAATTCACGAAGCAATGGTAGAAACTTCCAGTGCACACCTGTCCCTAATTTATCCCCAAACAAGATCGTTCCGATAAGCAACATAATGTGGCACTTGACATACCTCTGTATACCAATTTCATTAGTAAAGTGTAAATTTTCTTTAAGATCTCGCAGCCAAGTCAGTTTTATACAGCTACCTCTACAGTCTGACTTACGCGGTGCAACTCCGAATTGATGCAAACACTCCGCCTCCAAGACTTCGAAACTACTCATTGTCATCCCTGTAACTGGAAATCCGTCCGTTGGAAGACCAAGAATTATAGCCACATCTTCAAGAGTCACGGCACATTCACCAATGGAAAGGTAAAACGTATGTGTGTCGGGGTGTCACCGCTCGATTAGAGCATTCACCAGTGCCTTTTGACATTGAACTACCCAAATTTGTGATGCATGATAAAAGCCGGTAAGTCGTAGATGCTCCTCCACCCTATCATTGTACCGATCCGGAAGAACTAGATGGTCACATGTCAACATTCTTAACTTCTACAAAAAATATAACAAAGTATTAATCAACTACTTAACACTTACTAACTTATTACTAAAATAAAATAATTTTTTTTACCACAACAACTACTAATAATAATGATAACTAATACATAAATACCTAATCAAATCTCTCTACAATAACACATTTATCTTAAATAATATCTAATATTAATTAGTCATATACTATTATTTAAACATATTTTTCTCAATTATAAAAAATAATAATAATAATCACTCTATGCCTAAATTTTTTTTCGAACAACATTCATAACAACTAACTAACTTCCTAACAATGAAAATTATAATTAAAAAATTTAAAATTATTCCCAAAGACTAATAATTTCTCACAACAACAATAACATTTACCTTCGTTCATTACAATTAATTAATAATTTAAAAAAATTTAAAAAAATTAACCCTATTTTCAATAATAACTATAATTAAAATTGAGCCGTTGGGACTCTCTTTTTTAATTTGGTTATATTTATATTAAATAATAATTATAATACAAAATATTAATAAAAAATCACAAAAAAAATTTACGTCCTCTATTAAAAAATACCTAACAGAATCTGTTTACATTTTAAAATGTACCAACTAACAAAATAATAATAATTAATTTACTAACAATAATATTTACAATTAAAAATTAATTAAAAAATTCTAAAAATTTTAAAAAAATTATATAAATGCTGAAAAATAGTAATAATCATTCTATTTTATCTATATTTTTAATTTGCACTTCTAATAGTAACAATCATAAAAAGTAAATATTTTACCATAATAATTTTAAATAAAAAATTAAAAATATTAAAAAAAAACTTACATAATCGGAATGACTGTGATAATGCATAACATGAAGCTCAGATCGATCAACATCCTTAGTTTTATACTTTTTTGGCATGCTTTTATTTCTTCAACCATGCACAGCTGAGAGGAGAAAGAAGAAGAACAATAGGGGCTTCAACTTGAAAATGAAAGTTGAGAGAGTGATGTTTTCAGATGGTGAGAGGGGTGAATGCATGAGTAAGTGTTTGGTTTCAGGGCACCTTTTAGGGAGCTACTGCAACGCGACGCGTGTCCATTTCCTTCGAAATTGGACTGTGCGTCTGCTGAGAGAGAAATCAGACGGTCCGTTTAGCGTGTTGAAACTCAGAAGGTCCGAGTTGTTAGTTGCTTGACACCACAAGCTGGTGAAGCCCCTCCCTCCTCCATAATGGCGTCCAACTCCACTCCAACTCCAATATTAAAAATAAAAAACGAAAAAAGGAATTAAAATTTCTTTCCTTTTAAGACTTGGAAGGGTTAAATAATTCATTATTTTTAATAGCTAAAATTATCCAACAAAATTCCTTAAGTTTGAAATACAAATGATTGGGGAGACAGAGATTGGAGAAATACAAGAGAAAGAGTAAACAAACCATGGAAGATAAGGTTGTTGGCCATGTAAGGTTGTAGGTAAAGGTGTTGTTGGGGAGAATGGACACGACCAATGAGAAGAGGTTGAGATTATAACAATATTGGCAGTAACTTGGAAGGAGAGTTGGATAAAAAAGGATTTGGATGGTGATGATAAAAGGCTGAAAAATGAATTAGTAATAATAAAATATTAAAAATTAAGGGTGAGGTAGGTTAATTAGTTTAGGAAGATTAGTTTAAAAATTTTGAATTATATTTTAGTGTTTGAATAATTTTGTCAACTAAAATTTATCTTCTAAAATTATAAAGTAAATTTTATTTTTTTATGAGTAGATTTATCGACATTCTAAATATTTATAAGTAAAATTGATAGCTTAATCTTTTAAATACTCGGAATAATTATTTTTCTTCTTTTATTTACCCATCCAAATACATTAATTTTAGCAATTGTTTAACCCCCTCTTTTCTAGTATTTCTCGTTTGAGTTTTTTTTAGTTCTAATTCTTATTATTTTACTTTTTTAATTTCTTTAGATAATCAATAGAGTCTAGCTAACATAAGCCAACATCCTATTGGGTTGCATCCCAAAATTCATTAAATATAAAAAAACGTTCTAATATAATTATCTATCCTTCCCTCATTTTCACATTTCATCTTTCTCATTCTCCGTTACCCTATTTTCATCGAGACAGCTCCACTTCCTCCTCCCCGGACATGACGTCATTGTTGCCGGTAACATAGCAGCTTATCGCTGCCTCCCTACCTTCAGTTGTCTCCACTACTATGCCGTGCTGAATCTTCCCCTTTCGAAGCCGTTGATATCACGCCACCTAATTATATGAAAAAATATCCAAATCACATCGAAAAAAATTCAAAATCATATTAAATTCATTTTCAAGGGATTGAAAACATATCTAAACTATATCAAAAAATATCCAAATTATATAAAAAAAACATCCACTTTATATATAAAAAATATCTAAATCACATCAAAAAAATCTAAATTACATTAAATTTATTTTCAAGGAGTTGTGGATGTTTCTTTTAATTAGATGTTTTTTTGTTTGTAATTGAATGTGTTTTTTTTTTTTTTGTAAAGAAACATCTGTATTCTAATCTGAATATATTTTTTGCTAAGGGACGAAAAAACATCCATTATATATCCAAAAAATATCTAAATTATATTAAAAAATTCAAATTATATAAAAAACATCCAAAAAAGAACAAGAGGCAGACACAACAGCAGCATCGCCACGGAAATCTCGCGCGATCACGTTACTAGCGGGACTTTTTCCTGTAGCGGTGACACCGACAACAGAAAAGGAAAGGACGCGTACCTTGCATGAGAGCTCCACCAGCACAACGGTGCACTACGAAGGAGGAGTAATAGAGGTCTGAGCGACAGAGTGTGACGACGAGAGCAAATGAGGACATGGTGTGAGTGTATGTTTAGCGAGAATTATGTTGTTTAATCTTAACTATGCAAATTTAAAGTTTGATTATTCTTACTTAATTTAAAATCTGATTTTTAAAATTAATTTGTTAAGATGTTTATATATGTTGGATGGAATGGGTATTGTCTCCTATATTTTTTTTTACTTTTTCGATGGGGACTTACAAATCACCTTTTTTATTAGCTCACTACAATAATATAAATTATTTTTTAGGGTTATATGTGTAAAAAAAGAATTAAAATTTGTCAAAAAAAATAAATTTTGACACTATTTTAATTATAAAAATATGTTAATGAAAGTTTTGTCAAAAATAGTATTTTTAACATATAAGTAATTGTAAAAAAAGTTTAAATCTTATTTTGATAAATATTGACTGTAAAAAATAATTTGTTAGAAAAATTTGAGAATATATTTTCTATGACCATAAAATATTCTCAACAAAAATTTTTAACAAAGAATGAGATGAGATCTTGAAACTGAAGAATAAATTGAGATTTTGAAGATAAAAAATGAGTAGTATGATCTCAAACTGAGATCAGTGTGATGTCAAATTTGACAGAACCCAGAAAAGAAGAGAAATAGTAGAGTAAATTGAAAACAAATGAGTGTTAAAATTGAGAAGTAATTTTCTACGGTCAAATTATTCATCAAGAAAATATAGAAAATTTGACATTTGTTATATTTATCAAAAATATATATTAATTTTAACATTTAATTATAGTGTTAAAAAATAAAATGTTAAAATAAATCTCTTTTCTTGTAGTGGCTCTCATATCTTCTTTTGCAGTTTTGCTTTCATTTATTTTATTTAAAATTATATTTTTTAAAAAAGAAAAAGAAAACTTTTCATAAAAAACTTCAATTCAATAAGAATTGGCAGAGGAACCATTATTTTATAGGTAAATTTTAATATAATTAGGCTATAATAATTACAGTAACTATATAAATATTGTTAAAGTTAAAATTATATCTTTTTTATATTTTGGTAATATTTTTTAAGTAACACTTTTTAAAACACTATAATCACCGTAAACATCAATTGAAATAAAAAATCCAAATAAGTGGGACAAATTACAATAACACAAAACGAGAGAGACGAATTTCAATTTTTTAATTTTTTTTTTATTCAATTTGCCAAGGATAAAATGTGTGCTGCCAAACTTTTTTAGTTTCCCTGATCATAGCGGCATATATCATTATCGTCATTAGTTTCTATTTTCAAGTATATCACCAACAGAGCATATCATAATGAAATTAGTTTCTGTCTTAACAATAGTATGAAAAAAAAAAAAAAAAAAAAAAAACTCTAGTTTTCACTTAATACATGGTGTTGAATACAAATCTACACGTCAATATGTCACGAGTTAGGGGGTAAAAAAACGACTAATTTCCTAGAGAATAATGGAAGTAAAAAAAACGACTAAAAACATGGTGTAATAATTGCTTGTATTATTTATGATTTGATATTACCTCCAAGAGGACTTAAATTTGTACGTTTATTGAGAATTGCGAGCAACAACTCACTCCACAAATCAACAGGACCAGGCAAACACCAATGAGTACAATCATTATAACCTCTCATCCATTTGTTACCCCAATGGTCCCCAGGGTGCCCATCTGGTCTCATCATCATTGCCACAGTCACATCCAACACCTCAAAACTCTGCCCTTTCTCCATCCCCTCTTTTCTTGCTTTCTCAAACTCCTCCATTTGTGCATTCCTCACTTGCCATTCAAACATCCCTGGATCAACCTCTGACTCGCTAGCAGGACCTGTCCTGTTACAATACCCTCCAGTGTTCCATGCTCCATTCTCAAAGTGTGCCGGTGCGAATGTCCTCAAAACCGTCACCAATTTCCCACACTCCTTGCAACCGTTGTTAATATAATTGAATGCCGTTCGAAACGCTTTTCTCAGCGGGAAATCACTGTTGTAGCTTGTCACGTTAGGTTGGCCACAGTACACACATCCTACAAGGTTGTCGCCTTCATGGAGGTACATCACTCTGAAAAACCAGTGTCCACCTGAGATTATGGCATAGTCTAAGTTAGGTAGCTCTCTAGCCCAATCATCATCTACCTTGTCTAACTGCAAATCAAAGGTTCCAGACGCTGAACCATTTATCATTTGTTCTTCGCCAACTATTATAAACCTGCTCCACAGCATCATCAGTGTGAAGTCATGCTTTGGAAAATACCATGTTCGATATCTATCTTCTGAATCCTTATGAATATCCTTTGGAGTTTCTTCCTGAAAAAATTATAAACAGAACTGTAAACTACCTCCTTACTACAACGGCAAAACCATATACATAACATAACACTATATATCATATAAAGCACTTGGTATATTTCTTGTCTGAAAATTTAATGTCTAAGATATCGCGTGGTTTAGGAGGATACATATATTATTTTCCTAACTTAAATTACTCAACTTTTTTAATATCTTCCTAAGTTACACTATTAAATCACTTTTAATTTATGAGTGTTAGGTTCAGTACTTTTGTTAAATTTTAGTTAGTATTTAACTATCAAAATGAAATGGAATGATTTTATACTATTAGATGCAATCTCACACCATTAAAAATATCATTAATGGCTAAAAATTAATCACAAAATCTGCTGATCCTCTAAACTTTCCCATAATTTATTTCTGTAATTTTTTTTTACTAAATTCACTATTTAATTAAAAATTTATTTAAAGATATTTTCGTATATTTTGTGTCAAGGATATAATACATTTGTTATAAATGTAAAATATAAGAGAGTAAAATATTATTTTAATAATCAATATTTAACATAAGTCATAATTTAGTTTCTGATGTTTAAAATGTCTTGTTTTTGTATTAAAAAGTTTTAAATGGGTTTGATATTGTATTACCGTTAATTTTGAGACAAATAATTAGTATATTGAAAAGCTAATAATAGTCGATTTTAATATATAAGTAAAATTGATCAACCAACAATTACTAATATAAATTTTTTTTTTTAAATTAAGAATATTGATAATTGTTACTATATTGTGTTGAGCTTCTTTGTTAAAAAAAAATTAAGATTCTCTATCATAAGAAAAATAAAAAAAATATTACAAAAAAAATTTGGTTATATTTTTTTAACATACGTTAATAAAAAAAAATATAACTTAAATAATAACGTTGTTAATATTTATGTCACTTATTCTATTAAGTATTAACTATTTGTATCATATTTTATAGTAAAATAATATTAATTTTGTTTAAATTTTTTTGAGATAAAAATAAAATATTTAAAATATTAGAAATTAAATTAAAATTTGATAGGAATGTTAAAAATTAAAATAATAATTTATTTAATATAAAAATTATTCTATTACATTTTTTATATTTGATTTTAGTAAAATTTAGTATATTTATCGGTTGGCACCTAATAACACGAACGTATGTGAGCTTTCTCTTTATACTACGTCATGCAAACTTCTAAAATATGGATTTTGAATGCTTGTAATGTACGTGCACTTTTAACTTATTTTTTTCAGAAAAAGTACGAGAAGACAATAAAGATATTGTATAATGTATATAATGGAATTAATTTAAAATTTAAAATATTTGATAAGTAATTAACTAATTTTAAATTATAGGCAACTAATTAATTTAAAATAGTTTCAATTTAAAATTTAAATCAAATATTAAGATTATCGTCAGTTTTGGAAACAAATAAACTACCTCTCTCTCTCACTTCTGTTTGTCAGCGTTCTATGTCTTTCTCATGGAGTCTCGCCGGTACATTAATGCCACAGTCACCAGCCGCCATCAGAAATCGCGTTGACACTGTTTCAACTGGCGCCGTTGCCGCACAGGCCACCGCTAAGGGAGAACGCACATTTTGTGTGGGTCGAACTAACGGCACCGCAGCAACCTCCGTCGCAGCCGGTGTGTGCCTTCTTCCCGACACCGTCCTCACCTCTTCCGATGCGCCTTCGCTTTCTCCCATTCCTTCAAGTCTCTTCTCACCGATGATACCACCATGCTCTTCTTCTTCGGATCCAAGCATGGTTAGCTTCTTTCATGATTTGAGCCCTATGCTTCACAACAGTGCTGCTTTTATCATGACTAGTCCTTTAAAATTATGTTTCACCACAATAATAGTTTCTTCTGTTTATTCATCTTCTTCTATTTTAATGGTCAATTTAAGATGGTCATTTTAGTAGGTATGCGGATGGTTATTTTAGTTTTATGTAGATAATTATTTTGATTAGATTGAATTTAGTTATATATAATTAAAATATGTTAGAAGTTCAATTCATTAGGTATGCGGATAATTATTTTTATGGTTATTTTTATTAAGGGTGAGTGGCGTGTGGCAAGCAAGCTAAGTAGCGACGGTGAAATGAGATGATTATTGATGAAGGTGGGGTGGCCACCGGTTGAAAAAGAAGAGAGTGCTGGAGGATTTCAGATTGTTATTTTTTTGAAATAACTAACAAAATTTTTTTAAAAATTTGAAATTTGAAATTGGAGAATTTGAAATTTGAAATTTGATGTGAAATAACTAAATAAGAGTTTTTAAATTTATTATTTTGTGGATAATTTTCATTTTTAACTCATATTGAGCTAAATAAACAGTTCATTATACATATTGTACAAATACCCTATTAACTCTCTAGCGGGACTCTTTTTATTATCATCACCTTAGAGAAAACATTTCCCTTCGTTGTAATGCTAGCAAGAACTTTTCAGCTAACCCAACTGAAACATAAACTATATTTGCGTTAAATGTGCAACGCGTATATGTAAAAGATAGTATTTGAATCTTTTAAATTTTAAATTTATTTTAGAAGATAAAATAAAATTTTTTTATTATTTATTTTATAGATAAGACAAAAAAATAAGAAAAAAATATTTAAATATAAGAGATTATATTTTACCATCTCAAATAAGAATTTAAAATTTAGAGTATTCAAATCCAAAAGACATCATTAAAAAATATGTTCTTTCTTAATAAATAGTTTTGAATTTAAAGTCATAGGAAAAAAATAATTAAAACATCTCCAGTGATAATTTTAATTTTAATTTTATTTTGAATTCTATAATGACACATAAATATTTATGAGACTATATGTCATAAACAATAATTTAAAATTAAAAATAAAATTTATTCTTTTAATAGTTAGTTTTAATTCAATTAAAATTTTATATTATTTTTAATTATTTCATAAATATAATTATACAAATAAAACATTTTTATTAATTCTACATCAAAATGATATCGTATCTCTAAAATGATACCAAATTCATTTTATCAATTAATTCTACTGCAAATTTTAATTTTAAATCAATTCCCAAGAGTGATGTTCTAAAATTGTCTATGCTCTTCCACGTCTTCTGCGTAATTCTACAATCACAAAAGACATGAAGCACAGATTTAAAGGAGTTTCCACAGATACTATAAATATCATCTTGAGCTATTCCTTTTCTAAATCGCAGAACATTTGTGAATAAAATATCATTTGCAACTAGCCAACAAAAAGTTTGGATTCTTTGGGGGCACTAAGCTTCCATACCTTCAAAACCAAAGTAGCACCCAAGTTCTTAGGAATTTCCAGATAAATGGAGTAGGCCGACTTAACGGAAAAGGAGCCATTCATTGAGTGCAACCAAGCCACTTGGTCATCCCCAAAGCTCGCCTTAGGAGCTTTCGTTGCTGCAAAAATGAGAGCCTAGTCCTCGCCCAATAACTCCAAAATGCGATTAAGATCCCAATTCGAATCTCTAACATAGTCACAAACTGTATTGTCTAACCTATCCTCTGATACACAATTCCGAACAAAATAAGTAAGCTGATGAACGCCAGGCAGCTAGTGGTCAACCCAGAATCGAGTTGTACTACTAGCACCTAATCTCCAAATAAGGTTCTCTTGAAACTGCTTCCAAACTTGATAGATTTTCTTCCACACACTAAAATAGGATTGAGGATTGTTATTTTTAAAACAAGAGTATCACCACTACCATATTTAATCCTCAAAATTCTTATCCACAAGGTCTCCTTGTCATGAATTAGCCTCCATGCTAGTTTCTTTATATTTGTGTTATTCAGGATCCTAGCCGAATATGTTCCAAAATACCATTTAGCCAAACTAGAAATTCGAACTTTCTTATGAGCCATATTATCGAGCACATCCTTATTCCAACTTTTTGCTGCTTTCATAAAATTACTCACATTAATTTCTAAGAAACATCATTCCTCTAAGTCCTTCCAAAAAAAAAATTTAAAATCCTCCTGCGAAAGCCAGGCTGCTAGAAGTTGAAAAGGTTAAGAAATATTAGAAGAAGCAAAAGTCACCTCAAAATTCAAAAGAATTGGGATATGATCAGACCTTAGTTTTAGGAGATGCTTGACCATAGCTTGACTAAATCTTTGGGATTAGGCATTATTTACAATATACCTATCCGGCAGTCTACGAATTCCACAACGTTGCCAAGTGAACGGTTGACCACTAAACCTAATATCTTGAAGACCACAATCTAGAAGACACCCAGAAAAAAGCTGAGTCTTAAGATAGGCCAGAAATTCCACCAGTATCTGCCATCGAGAGAACACAATTGAAATCGCCCCCAAACACTATTCCCCGGAGGTTTGCCTTGCTAAATCTTTCAACTCACTCCATACTTCAAAACGGAGGCTAATATACTTCAAAACGGAGGCTAATACGGGGAGATCCATAAACTCGGGTAAGATACTAAAATGGTTCCTGCTGATAAGCAATTTGAAGATGAATAAATTGCTTGTGAGATATCACCACTGCGATATCCCAATGAGAAGAGTTCTAGAGACATTAAATACCACCTGCAAAACTAACTCTTTCAACCAAATACCAATCCAAAAAACCAAACTTCCTCACAATATTATTAGCTTTCGTACCATTTATATGAGTTTTCAGAAGATATAAAATTAGCATGATAATAAAAAGATAGCTCTGTAAGTAAAACAGAGAAGCCTTTACTCCGAACACCTCTATAATTTCATGTAATAATATTCATAAAAAATATGAAAAGAAGGTGGTCATCAGACAGTAACTTACTGAATAGAGAGGATATTAGTGGTAGCTGAATCCAACACCATGCTTTCCTGTTTATTACCCAACGCAAAAGGTACTTGACCATTACTGGGAGATATAGCTGCAGGGCCTTACCCAGATCAGGAGGTTTTGATTCCTACATACTGCCTCGAGCCCTGTTGTGAAGCAAATTCACCGCTTTCATAACTTCTTCGGATGGGTAATAAGTCTAAACGCTACCTTCTCCCAAGCACAAAGAATCATCTCCCGACATGTATCTAGCTTGCTTAATGAGCTCCAAGAAAAGCCAATAATCATCCTTTTTCTCCCTCACCAAATTGAGGTTCATATCATATATTTTATCCTTCCTTTTCTCATGTTGAAAAACTTGATTATTAGGAATTTTAACATTATTTATTTTGTTTTTTGAAGATTCTACGATTTTATTTTTCTGAGGATCTTTTTGATCCACTTTATTTGAAGAATCTGCATGATAGTGCTGTTTTGCAATAGAAGGCTTGTTAACGTTACCTGATGAGCTTTTCGACATTCCATCATGAGTTAGTGGGCCATTTGTTTCTGATTGTTCCTGGGTGAAGACTTCAAACCTGGAACCTGACTTCTTAGTTTGGCTTTTATTAGGCACAGTATCAAAACCTTGTTTAAGCTGTCCATTACGCTTTTGCATCTTTTGTGCTAACATCCACAGTTTAAAGTAACTGGGATATTTATGATTAACCACCCCTTTTGGGTTACCAGCATTCACGGGATTTGGTTCTGTGGAATCTACTTGAGATTTGTTCAAACTTGAATCATGACCGCTAATCTCCCTTTTTTTCGCACCTTCTAATTCCATCCCATTCAACAACGGAGCTCCCAACGGCGCTGAATCCGTCACCAGTGGTGCCTCCTTTTCCTGTCCTTCAGAACATTGATCCATCCTATGACCATATTTGCCACAACCAAAACAAATTATGTGGAGATCCTCATATTCAATCTTAAACTCTTTGCCTAGTACTTGAATGGCTGGTACCAATTGCTTGCTCAAATCAATCTCAACACAAATGTGAGCAAATTTTTTCCTTGAGTGTATGAAAGTAGTGTGATCAATATTTAATATTATACCTAACTTTTCACCCACTCTCTAGAAAAATTGTTCCATGTATAATTCAACCGGAAGGCCTGGAATCCGAATACATACTGCGAGCTTCTGTACCGGTTGATTAGAAGGGAGAAAAAACGGCCTCCATCTCTGCACTAGAAGGTAGTGATTTGCCATCTGTCAGGGACCCTCAAAAAGTACATGGCAATAATCTGTTTTATCTGAAAAACGGACCAGAAAAAAGTCTCATGTGAGATCCATAATATTAACATTCCCTTTTCGTGTCTAAACTCTTCTTATCCAAGATTCAATAGCACGATAACCGATATTTTTTTCCAAGAGTTTAACAATCAAGGAGCCTTTTCATGGCTTACACCACATGACATATTCCTCTAATGAAATATCAACCATAGGTTTAGGATTGAAGGGAGTTGGATCTGTATTACCTCTTCCGGAGAGTTCCTCCATATTATACTCCTCTATGACCATTTGTACGATTTCATTTGGGGAGAGAACTATACCAGTGTCATCTGTCGGGATCCTCCAGGCACTTCACCTTCCGTCAAAACCCCAGTTGAGAAAGTCTTAGCCTGCTTATGCCCTGGCTCCATCTTATCTGGCCCTATTTTCTTATTCAGCCTAGGGATCTCTTCACACATATCTTTTGTCTCATCCTCCTCAGCTTCAATAAGAAGCTCATCTCCATTTGATTTTGTCTTTTTTATGCTAGCTACACCTCACCAAATCTTTTTCTTCTGCAATTTTTTTGCCCACCACCATTGTACAGTCGCTCATTCTCATTTCCTCCCTGTGATATAGAGGGAGATGCAACGGAAAGGAGCCAAGAGCGAAGAGCAACGAACACTGAAAGCGAGGACATGAGGTGTGCGTGACAGAGGTGAGGGTTTGGTCTCCGTCGGTCTCTTCAGAGTCGCATTCTCTCCTAGGGCTCCAATTTGTATTTGTATATAATGGAAACTTATATAAAATTGTCTTTATGTGAAGTTGTCTTTATGTATTTTATGTGACTTCGTTAGATAATTTAACATGATTAATTAAATAATTATTTAACAATTTTTAACTATGAATTTCACATGAAGATAATTGTATGGGAGTCTTCACATTTGTATATTCTTGTTCCAATCAAATTCCATGTTTCAACAATACAAATGATAAATACGTCACATATTCATGTCTTTAAGGTAGCGTTTGGTGGAGAGACAGATACTGAAAGATTGAGATTGAGAGACAGAGACTAAGAGACAGAAACTGAAATAAGTTTTAGTATTCTGCTTGGTACCAAGTGCGAGACAAAAATTGAAACAAGAATAAAACTCTAATTTAATTTGTACAAAGGATAAAATTGAAATTAATTAATTAAAATAAGAGTATTTTAGGTATAAAATACTATTAAAGTTTCAGTCTCTGTTTCTAAAAATATCAGTCCCCTGTGTCCCTACATTTTAGAGGTATTGAAATACGAAATTTTGGGGACAGAGACAAAAATTTTAGTACCAGTCTTTGAACCAACAAACATGATACTGTGTCTCAGTCTCTCAGTCTCTGTCCCAGTACTGCAAAACAAACGCTACCAATAGACAAAAATACTAGAGAACTATCGATACTAAATAGATGTGCACCTATTCTCCCTCGATTCTTTTATGTACAGTAGATATATTAGTGGGAGCCATTGTTTCAAATCATAGCATTGAAGATTGGAAGTGCAACTATTGCGCAATATTCTTGTCGTGCTAATCAATTCGGTATAGCATCAATAATTAGGAGTATTCTTTATTTATTTATAGATTATGACTATTTAATATATGTTTGCATTGCATCGAAATAAAACCGCAGTTTAACCAAAACCAAGTTCAGGAATTAGAACTGACCTGTGATAACAAGCACAAGAGGGATTCCATGTGGTTCCTGGACACAGAGTCCCCAATAAATGCCATTTTCTTGCCTCTCACTAATTCAAGAAACATTTTGTGATCGAATCGCGGAAGCTCGCATTGCTCAGGTTTCCATCTCCAATTGAGAAAATCGCTATCAGTTCTTCCATGCTTGAAGCAGTTTTTGCTATCAGGGATAGTTCTGCAACTTGAATTCGTGTAATATGTTGATCCTTCTGATGTTGTTGGAACCCAATGACCCTTAAATAGGTCACAAGTTTTCTCCTCTGAAAATTAAATCAAAGGCCTAGCTAATATACACAACAAAAATAAAATAAAGCAAACGAAACAATATTACTTAAATTATTTTTCATTAACAAAAATTATAATTAATTTTATAGTAAAAATATATAAACAGTTCATAAAGTGTAACCACGTAACAAAAATAAATGATTATTTATATCCATAAAAGATGAAAATACTTATATATATACCCACATTAAATCGAAACTAAACGTGTACCTACGTAAGATGTCATCCGTGTGACAAAAATACCCTATCTTTGGAGGGTTGAAGTGCCACGTAGGGTACTTTTGTCACACAAAAAACATCTTGCGTGGATACAAATTTAGTTTCCATCTAGTATGAGTACATATGTCAGTGTTTTCATCTTTTATGGATATAAATGATCATTGGAAAAGTCTAGAGGCCAGCAATTTTATTGTATTTTGGCCAGCATGTAACCAGCAGAGAAATGTGAGCCATTGGATGAAATCTCACACCAATCTCATACCATCAAATAATCATTGATGGCTAGTTGATGGCTACCAATCACAAATATTGCTGGCCCCTAACATTGCTCATGATCATTTATTCACATAACAAATATTAATTACATTATTGATAATGAAAAATTATCTAGGCAACAAATAATATAAAAATTTTAAAAAATAATTAACAAAAAATATCACACTGTTTTTTTTTACTCCTTGTTGGTCCAATAACCTGAAAAAACCAAGGAGCAAATAGCGAGGATAGCACAAGTTATTGTTTATTGAGTTTACCTCTTCCGCATCACATTCTCTTGCCCTAATCCTGCGCATGCAATTCTAATTCTGATAAAATTAAGATAAATAAATAAATAAATTATTATTTAAGAATTTACCATATTGATTTTCGGATGGTGTGTTTGGCTCGGAGATATCAGCAACTTCTTCTTCGTCATTATTCTGGGAGAGGCTCTCATCGGTTTCATCAGATCTTTGATTTGGAAAAACGGTTGAAGCGTTGGGGGAATAGAGAATAAAGAAACTGAAAAGCGAGACCAAGAAGAATAAGAAGACTAGAACAAGAGGCGTCACTTTCCCTACGTTCATGTATCTATTGTTATCCCTTTTTGCCGCCATAGTTATGAAACTTGTCCTGAAAACGCGTGCCAGAAGATTTCATTGCCTTCAACAAAATTCATGTGGGAGAGAGAGAGAGATCGAAAGGGAGATGGTGCGAATTTGAAGTGAGGTAACGTACGTAACCATAAGAATCCAAGCAATTAGAAATTAGAGGATGATAATTAAGGGAAATGTTGAGATTCTATGTTTCACTCCGATATCAACGTTGATGGAAATGTAAAGTTTTAATGACTTAAAAAATAATTTCCATCTTTGTTACTCTTGTATTCTTTTCAAATCAACAATTTCCAGTAGATCAGAGATGGATGGGTTATATTCCGACACAGATCAATTGATGAGACTAAACTTAAGGTGAAATGTAACGCTTTTTTTTTTTTTTTTGCATATCAATGATTTATGAATAGTAAAAAACGTTTTATACAGTCATATAATTATATATATTATTTTAGATGATTATTTATATAATTAATATACAAAATGATTTTTATAAATATATTGTTATATAATTAAATATATGTATAAAATTATTTTATTTATTTGTATGATAATTAATTAAAAAAATAATTATTAAAATGCTTTTTTTTATTAAAAATAAAAAATTCAAACTCACAATTTTTTAATTGAATATGAAAAAATTATGTCATTTGAGTTATTATTCATTAGCTATTAAAATGCTATTATTACTGAATAACAAGTTAATAATCTGTATCACGTACGGAAATGATCTTTTAATTAGTATAGTTACACATTTTAGAACAAATGATATATGAAATTAATTAACTTATTAACGAAAATGGAATACTAATATATAATTTTGGCCCGCACTTAATTATAAAAAAAATTGAATGATTCTATACTATTAGATGCAATCTCATACTATTAAAAACATCATTGATAATTAATTGATGACTAAAAACTATAAAACCTGCTGACCTTTAGACTTTCTCTTAATAAAAATAATTACCTTTTACATTAACCGCGTAAATGATCTTTTAAAAGAATAGATACAATTATACGATTGTGTAAAACGTTTTATATTATTAATATATTAAAATTAAATTTTTTGTATAGACTAATTTTATGTTGAGCATCGATTTGATTTAACCTGATTTATTTGAGATCAATTGAGATTAATTTAAGATGGAGTCAAAATATATCTAATAAAATATTAGAATTAAATATGAGTTTAATTAAATTCAGTTCAACCTATGTATCCATACTCATAAAATATTTAATCTTTATATATATATATATATATATATATATATATATATATATATATATATATATATATATATATATGTATTATTAGCGAATCTAATTAGCATGGTAGCATTAATTTCTTCTACAGAAAAAAAAAAAGAAAAACAAAAGTTAGGTGCAAATATATTCACTCATCCATTATATACATGTATATACATTTTTATAAACATGCCTATTAAATATTAAGAGCGTGGATTGAATGAATAAGGTTGGTTTAACACCTAAACTGTGTAATGTGTTCCACCCCTATCCTCCGTGGATCACGTTGTCAACCTGCTCCCCACCGTGTTAGAGCGTGTTAAGTATTTACAAAAGTGGGGATAATGTTGCCAACCTAGACTCAATAAGATAATTTTATATTTTGTGAGAAAAATTTTTAAATGGTTTCTGATAATTATTTTAGAAGATAATAAATTTTTTTAAAAAAATAGTCCTTTTAATTTTTTTTTTATTTTTATAAGAATGTTTGGTCTTTTTGTAATATTTTTTCTCTGATCAAATAAGTCTATATGACATGTTAAACTGTTAATTTATCCAATAAAAATTAATTAGGATTGACAAATTATTTTTTGGAAAAACTACCATTTGTACCCATTAACTTTACGAACATTGACAAAAGTACCTATAGAAGATGGAAAGTGACTTTGTACCTATGAAAGACTAGGTCCGTCTGTCGATAGTATCCGAATGTCATTAATTCGTTTGCTTCGTTAATTTAAAGGCCAACATGGCACGTTAAGTACTTATCTGACTATGAGATAGCAATCTGATGTGTCCAAGCATGTTGTTACCGTTATAACATCACTTATTTTTCTAATTTATCCTCAATTGTTTCCCAAATTTGAAATTGGAAACCCTAGAATGTCTAGGAGAAGCAGAGGTAACCATTATTCTTCGAATAGAAGCATCAGCAGAGAAGGGGCTTCGTCTTCCAAGAGGGGTGAAGAGAAGACTTTGTCTGGGAGATGTTTCTGCAGACAAGATGTGGTGCTGCTACAATCTGAAACCTTAACAAATCCTGGGAGATGGTTTGTTAGGTGTCTTCTATGGAAGGTAAGTCTTTTTGTTTTTGTGCTTCTATTTAGGTTAACTTATTGTGAACGATTCCTTATTTGTCCCTTTCACACTACAGACGATGGATTGTAAGTATTTTGTATGGGTGGATGAGATTGACGGAGATTGGGAGGGATTGGCAAAAGCCTTTGTTAGAAAAAAATCAAGATATATAGCTGTTGTGCTACCCATGAGGTCAATGTTTCTGGGCAAAGAAGAGAGATTCAAGAGAATATTGTAAATATCTTGTTAAAGATGAGGAAGCACCAGGGTGAAATTAGAACTATTAGGTCATGGATTATAATAATTTTCTTTAGTTTGTTGATTTGTGTGGGTTGGAATCTGTTCCAATTAATCAATATGTAATTGTGCATATGGTATATGTTGTCCTGGAGTCTTTTTGTGGCGACTTGGTTTCAATGATGATGAACTTTAAAATTCTGTTAATATCTTCACTTGTTGTGAAAAAGTCAAGTTGTGTTATGACAGTAATTTCCATGATTATTAATATATTTGATATCTGTGATATTGGATGTAGCACAAATTCGTCAAAACAAGACATATAAATGTCGTGAATTGACAAATCTAGCCGAAAACCTAGTATTGTACATTAAATAACGAAAATGTGACCTGAAAATAGAACTAAATAAAAAATGTTCATTCCATATGGTATAATAAATCTTGAAATAATTTTAACATGAGCATTTATCAACAAAAGCCTCAAAATAAGTCTATTAGTTTGGTGTGAAAGTAGCAAATTCAAAAGTCCTAAAAGTACCAATACAAACCATGAACATGAAAGTATCAGGTAGTGCAATTTAAACACTAGACATAAGTTACAAAAAAAATCATAATATCAGAGTTTTAAAGCTCTCGTTACAATAAGTCCTTGATCAAAAAACAAAGTCACACTAGAAAATCATATTTGTTGGGTGTGAAGTTGCTACTGCCACTAGAATTCCATTGTTGTTGCCACTTGAAGATGCTCTTGTTGGTGGGTGAAACCCAGATACTGGCCATTTGTCTTCTGTTTGAATTATGGATGGTGGACTTAGCATGAATTGCATAAATCTTGTAGTGGTCTCTCGACTTGCACCATGTATTGTTTGTCTGGTAACTCTTGGAGGAGGTTGGTTAGTTAGTGGTGTAGGCCTAACATGAGATGGTTGTAGTGTGGTAGGCGTTATGGGAGTAGGTTGTGGTGGGGTAGGTCTGAGGGGAGAAGGTTGTGACGGTGGTGGCCTTTTAACGTTTCTCCTCTTAATTAGTTGCTTGGATATGGTTGACTTCATGATAGGTTTAGGTGGCACATGTGCAGTAGAGGACCTGGAAGGTAGAGGTCTTACTGCGATAGATTCCTTAAAAGGGTTCACATAATTCACCACATTGACATTCACTTATGTAGGATAATTGCATTAAATCAAATATTTAGTGCAAAATAAATTTATTCTCATGCTAAAAAATGGAAGAAGAGAGTGAATACAAAAAACTTACATTAGGTGAATCTAAAGTTGTTGCTTCAGCATCTACAGTCTCTAAAATCTCTTTTCAATATGTTTCTTGCTCCCTGGCAGCATCCTCATCAAGATAATCAACAATTATACCTTCAGTTGTTGCTGCTACATCCTGATGCTGACTACCACTATTTGTTGCAGTTTTTCTGCTAGCCATAGCTTCTTTCTTCTTGTTACATCCTTTGCTGTTATGACTAGTCTGAGAATACATGAGCAATTTTTACAATTTTAATTTTTTTAAAAAGACAATCAATATGCACAAAGTAAATAAAATGAGATATGAAATGTTAGGTTATACTTTTAGACAATATTTACATTTAATGGAGGCATATCTCCTCTTTATCCTATGGGGATCAGAATTTTTTCTAGGACCATCTCTACGAGTGTCTTTTTTTTAGTAGGTCTCCTAATATATTTTCTATACACAAGAGGCAACAATGGATAGTGATTTTTCTTCTCCCAATATTTTTGGCTTGGGACAGGTTGAACAGTCCACTAATATACTAAGTTGTATACTTCCACAGTAAGTCAGTTGTGTGCAAAGTCCTCACCCTGCGATTTTGGTATGCAATGGCAACACATGCATGCCTACATGGAAGTCCAGTAAGCTGTCATAACCTGCATGAACAGGTCCTTCTGCCCAAACCTACACTCACCTTCATAGGTAACCTTTGAACCTCGTATACATTCTCATCTTCATTACCGGATGGAAATGGCCTCTATAGTTGCTATCTTTTTCTCCTTTTCCAATCGACTTTGTTGCACGGGAGTTATCCTATCATGATATCCAATAAGTGTCTTCTTGTTTCTTGCCAAAATTTTCATTACATAACTTCTCACTTCCTCCAACATGGTAATAATTGGCTTTTCCTGCATCTTTTTAATTTTACCACTAAAGATCTCGCAGTTGTTATTTGTATAGAAGTCCACCTTAGGGTACTCACTGAAGTGAGACCTTGACCATTGTTGTGGTGGAATTTTGTTGAGATACTCCCAAGCATGCTGGTTTAGTCTCTTGACCTTTCTCATTGTACCTTCAAATTCCCGTGGTGTAGTAACCTTTGTGCATGCCATATTGTAGCTTTCATTTCTAAGTCTGGCCATTATTTTCTATAGTTTTGATAGATATGCATGGTGCAAAATTTGTGATGTACACCCGACATAATATCCTTTATTGCTGGAGTTAGTCCCTGTCCATGATGAAGATGAATGAGTAAGAGTACTAAATAAAAATAAATAATTAACCTTACTAAATGAAAATCAGATCAATTAAAATAGCTAAATAACTAAGAATACTAAATAGAAACAAATAATTAACCTTACTAAATAAAAATATATAAGACTAAAATTTAGTTCTGAAATCAATTAAAGTTTTTAAATGAAAATTAGATCAATTAAAATACCTAAATGACTAAGAGTACTTAATAATAACAAACAATTAACCTTACTAAATGAAAATTAGACTAAAATTACTAAATGAAATCAATTAAAATAACTAAATAACAATAAGATCAATTAAAATAGTTAAATGACTAAGAGTATTAAATAAAAACAAATAAATAACCTTACTACATAAAAATTAGATAAATTAAAATAGTTAAATGACTAAGAGTACTAAATAAAAACAAAAAATTAACCTTACAAAATGAAAATTAGATCAATTAAAATAGCTAAATAACTAAGAGTATTGGATAAAAACAAACAATTAACCTTACTAAGTTTTAATCAATTACTAAATTAAATCGATTTGGAATGAAAACATCATAATCAACCATATTTATCTTTTGCATGTCCGACATCAGGTTAAAGCCATTTGTTGCATGGTCATCGACATCATCTTATAGGAGCTCCAAGAACCATTTCTAACTATTCTTATTCTCCGACTCAACAACTGTATATGCTATTGGAAAGATATGATTATTTGCATCGACTCTAATAGCAGTAAGTAGCTGGCCTCCATAGTATCCTCTTAGAAATGTACCATCTAGTTCTATAAAAGATCGACAACCCTCAACAAAGCCTCTCTTGCATGCATTCAGACAAACATACTCTCTTAAATAAGAAACTCTCCAATCCAGGCATAAGAGAAGTATGTATCTTTACTGTACCCTCCCTGGATTTGTCTTCAATAACTCAGTGGAATAGTTACGAAGCGTAAAATATTATGCAACCTCTGAACCCTCAATATTTTCTCTTGTCGTTGCTATTGACCTATAAATTTTTCTCTCATTTACAAGCACATCAAACTTAGTTCTGAAGTAGTTCTTAGAATCTTTTACTGTCATTATTTCTTATTTTGTCTTCCAACTCATCAACTACCCGTTTTTTATTGGCAGACTTACAATGCAAGTTTTGAGGAAAAGTATGTTCATTAACAAAAGTTTTTTCTTGGTACAGTAACTTTGCCACGGACAATTTTCATCATAACAAAAGGCTTTGCATCTAGTTGAATCAACCCTTGAAAAAAATACTTCTCCTAAAGTTAATATTAAACTTTCTTATGATTTTCTTGATCTGTTATAGAGTTTCAAACTCCATTTCAAGCTCCAACCTCACCTCCTTAACAGGTGCATCGGTATTGCCCTGTGAAAATGATCTTCCTTGATCATCTTCATCACTTGCAATGCTGTGGAGGTCCTCTGACTCATAGCAGTGAACACCAGGTTCATCATCTGAGTATTCTCCTTCATCTACTGGAATAAATACTAATGGAGGTTGATTCGGATCTATATTAGGGGATAAATATTTGTCCAGTTGGATGGAGTCTCTTAGTAGATCTCCTTATCTGTTTCTTCCTACTTTCTCTAGTAGCCTCTTCTGTGTTGTTGTGTTTCTGGAGCATTGACTGTGGCAGATGGATTGGTAGAAGGGGTGTTGGTCGGGGAGAGGGTTGGCTGTGGTTCAGGCATGGTTTGAGAGGAGGGTTGATTTTGTGGTAAAGGGACATATTGGATAAGCAATTCATCTTATGGATTGTCAGAGTTAGAGGGTGATTCTGTATACGTTAATGACTTTGGCTAGACATTGTTGTCAGTGTCCAACTGCACATATGTGTCCCCAAATTTTCATGGTCAAGGGGAATAGATGTTGCTGGATGTGTGTTTGGTGTTGTAGATTCTTTAGATGCAGGTTGTGTAGGAGGTTGCACATTTGCTTCAGGGAGTTGGGAATGAGTTTCTAAAAGTTGAGAGGTGACATTTAGTGGTGATTGTCTGTTCATAAGGTCCTCAAAATTCTGCTTGTTAGGTTCAGGTATGGTAGCCAAGGCTAATGAATTTGGGCTGGAATCTGATTAGGCCTTATCTGTAACATGGGTCTCCTCTACACTTTGGGCCTTAGTTTGTACTCCTTCCAGTTGAAGAGTTCTTCCAGGTCTTTTTGTCTTCTTTGGAGTTGAAGTTCTCTTAGCACAAAATTTTCTCCTTTTCTTTAATGGAGTAACATTAACCTCACCTGGTGCTATCTATAACATCTGTTTGGCTGATGGGATGCTCTGTGTATAATTCAATCCTATGCCCATTCTCTACAGTAGCTTCATACATCTTAACAATATCCATGTCAAGTGGCAGAAGCCTCAAACCACCATTAATTTCCATTTTAGGTTGTCGCCAGTAGAAATTGGAGATAATTGGATACCCAATGTCTTTCAGTAGATCACTAATGATGAAGCCATTCAGAGTATCCACGTTAACTCTCCCCACCTCAGTAATTTCACCTTGTATATAACACAACTTGCCATCTGACCCCTTTCAAATCTACCTCTATGGTGTATCATTAATGTGAAATGCGTGGTGGTGGCGATTTCTGTGAATAACAAAAAAAACACATAATCATATATTCTAATATTACCCAAACACTTAAATGAATAAATCATCAAAAAGTGAATAAACCATCAATAAACATAATCAGTTTATAACATTACCCAACACCCAATTTTTTTCAAAATTAAGAAGGCATGAATAAAACAAAAAAATGAACAAGCCATCAAAATACACCTACTATTTTTCCAAATTTTTTAAACTAAAACACTATCCCCATAGTGACAAACTCTATACGATCAATAAAATGAAAAAAATCCTAACTTCAGTTAACAATTTCATGGTGTACGAGTTCAGCAAAAGGAAAAATTGGTAACTAAAATGAGAAATTAGACACTAGCTTTATAGAAAGATGGCTTACCCCTCACCGTGGTAGTGACGACTGTCTTCCAATTGTCTTGACACACCCACGCCACGAAAGGATCACCATCGGACCACGATTGTGGATTTTGGAGTGGCCGCCTTCAACCTTCAGATTAGTTTTATTGGAGTTCAGCAGGTGGTTCGCGTCTCTCTCTGCTGGGACAAGCAGAAAAGTGGTGAGAAAGAAGATGAAATGCCGCGAAATGACCTCTAACTTCTCGCTCCCTTTCCTATATCCACATGGAATGTTCTTAAAAAAATAAAAAGTAAAAATCAAAATCCAGGTAAGCACTTAACGTGCCATGTTGGCTTTTAAGTTAACAGAGCAAACGAGTTAGTGATGTCTGGGTACTATTGACAAACGGACCCAGCCTTTCATGGGTACAAAGTCACTTTCCGTTTTCTATGGGTACTTTTGTCAGCGTTCGTAAACTTAGGGTGTGTTTGGGGTTTACGTTGGGAAGGAGAGAAGTCCGTTTGAGTGTCTTGAATGTTCTATTTTTATGTTTGGCAACTTTTTGAAATTCTGAACTGAGAAGTGCTTTCACCTCTGAACGTACGTTTACGTGAAGCTAAAAATTCAAGCTTCTGCATTCACGTTGGGAAGGATGATTATCGTTAGAGAGATTAGGTGAAAAATTTATTCCTTTTCTACCAACCCTACCTTCCATTCTCTTCTATAAAAAGGATGCAAGTAACCTATAACTTTCACAGTAGTTTTTTGTGTATGTTCTTCGTTCTATTTTTTTTTTCATCAAAATCTTTCAGATTTGTTTCAATCACTGCCAAGATAAAAGTTTTAATTTTTTTTATTATTTTTAGTATTCTCTTTCATATTTTGATTTTTATGTTTTATATTGAATTTTTTTATTTATATGATAAATATTTTTTATATTATTTTTTAGTGTTTTGATTTTTTTTAGTATTCTATTATATTTTTATTGTATTTTTTATTCATATAACAACTGTTGTTAATATAAATTCTTATTTTTATTATTTTTTATGATATTTTTATTTTTTTTTGAACAAAAGAGCTCAACACAATAAAGTAGAGCGACAGAGTCTCAAACAGAGACACAACCATCAAAAACAAAGAAAAAAGCCTAAGAAAAATCCCTAGTGTTATCTCCGCCATTGCCATCAATAACAAAAGGGATCCAAGTTACACCATTCTCTGTAACTAGTTAAGGATCTGTGAAGCATCTCTTTTACTCCGGATTCCTTGTTATTAAAGATCCGCCGGTTCCTTTCTAGCCACACATTCCAAATAACTGCAAAGAAACATATGAGCCACTTGTTACGCTCCTATTTCCTATTAGCAACGCCTGTCCAACTCTCAAAATGTTCTTTCAGTAAACTTGGAATAGACCTGTCCTAACCTTTTCTGCCTTCAATCTGTATGACCTCATTAAAGTCTCACATATAACATATCGGATCTTGACATAACCTAGCTACAAAGCTCAGTTCCTCCCACGCAACCAGTTTCTCCATCCTAGTATGAGCACCATATACTAAACAGAATGCACAGTTGAACTCATTTTTTAAAAGCACTCCTTCAACACAAAACCATCTTTCTCTTTTGTAACAATTATTCATTTTAAATTGCATGTCATCCCACATTAACAACAGACCCCCAAATGTGCCTTCCAACCCTACAAACTCCCACCCCACAACATGACTCCCCCAAATACATACTATATCAAACTTAGTCACAACTTGCATCTTAGTTTCAACCAACCCTAGCATGTTCACTTTTTCCTTCTTTTTTAGTTCTTTTACCATACTCAATTTCCCAACACCCCTTAACCCCCTAATATTCCAAGAGCCAAAAATAATTTTAAAACTGTTTTACATACCTTTTTGAGATTTTTAGGTCTACATCATCTCGCCTTCTCTTTCTGCTTTGCTAATCTCCTCTTCTGAGATAATGCCTCATTCTGTTCTTGAAGAATTGCCATGATGTCATCTTCATCGTTATACTATACCAGCTCCCACGTCCTCCTATTCTCCAGCATCTGCTCCTCCCGTTCCATATCCTTTTCATCACTGCTTCCCGAATTACCGACATTGATGTCCTCAGCACACCCAATCTCGACACTGCCTTTATCAACCCCCACACCCTTCAAGTTTAAACCGTCTCCAAGCGTGTCATCTCCATGTTTAATCAGGCTCTCTTGCGAACCGGCAGCAAGTTTCCGAGGTAGTAAACAACGCCCCTCTACTTCTTGGTCAGGCTCGCCGTCCATGGGAGCACGCTGCCCTGCCATCGGCAGTGTTGGACGGAGCCCAAGCGATAACACGGACTCCATAGGAGGGCGTCCCAGCAGTTGTAGATCGAGGGTAGCTTCCAGCGCTGTAGGTTCGACGACACCCTTCCCTCCACTACCCCCTCACTACTTGCCGTGTATGAGCGCAACCACGCTTCGTGGACCTGTAGCGCCGTCCAACTGAGAGGTCTTCCCTTCAACTTGAGGTGGCATCGCGGCGCACAGCCCAAGGAATGGAGCGTCTTCAACCCTTTAAGCCCCTGCCTAACCCGGATTCACCAGCTCATCTCCTCTAGCAACTTCAGCTTGAGTAATAGCGTGAGTTGGGCTACCAGCTAAGGGAATGGAGTCCAAGCTCACTCCTTCGGCACAACTTTCACAAAAAACCGTTTTAGGCCTCCTAAGATGTTTGCTTTGGGTTTCTTTTTTCTTCCAAGTGTCATTTTTCTTTAGCCCATTATTTATATAATCACAGCTAATTGTATTTTTCTGATTCAGTATCATTAATAATCAAATCATTATATCCCATAAAATCCTCACTTCCCTCTAAATTAGAATCATCAGTTTCCCTTGCTATACGAATATGAATTGAATTACAATTAATCAATTCATTCAAAATATTCTCTGGAATTACGACTCTACCCTTGTCCATTTCTTCCTCCTTTGGCACCGCCATCACCCTCTCAGCCACCGGATCTCTACTTTCCACTAGCATCATGGCGCTCGAACTGCTAACAACCATCTCGCATGCTTTTGGAAGACGAGAATCACCTACCTCTTCAATCTTGCATTCTCCTCCATAACTCTCACGACCAACCTCTTTAACCAGGACATTGAAACCGCTAGTGCCAACTGTGACGTCAATTCACTCGTTGATGATGTCCATGATACAAGTATCAATTTGCACCCGTCCCACACTGAATGAGAGGTAAGATTCTGTAGCTTTATCACACCTAATCATTCTCCCCATTGGCTTCCTATTACCTTAAACGTTTCCGCTGACTAAGTATGTAGTGGAACACAAAAACATTCTATCCAAATCCTTCGAGTTTCACCACGCTCCTCCTCATCCCATCTCCATACGCTATGAAATAATTGCAGCATGTTATTCGTTTTAAACATGTAAGCTTCTTCTGCACTCAAGACACTATCAAAAGTCATGAGTGCCTTGTATGCTCCTAGTTTTCGTACTTGCACCACTTGAGGCAAATTCTTCTCAATCATAGACTTCAAAGAAGAGAAGTCAATAGCCTTTGTCGTCCTGCCTATTAGGCTCCTTTGTAGCAAGACCAGGTTCTCTTTTGCCACCGAAATTTTTATCTTCTTCGTCCACCCATTGCCATGTGGATCTTTTTTTTTTCATCATTTCTCATCTCTTTCACTTTCTTCCTCGGGTATCTTGTGCTCTCCTCTTGTTGAGTTTGAATATTCTCAACATTCTGGATGTCACCTGCCTCCTGAAGTCTCTTACTACTCGCCACTTCATTCATACGTTGATACCTAGCCTCTCTGACTGACACAACCTTCCCCCGTAACCTCGTTCTGTTCATCTCCGTAATAACCTTCATGACTCCATTCTTTGTTGTAAACCGGATGAACGCAAACACGTACAAATTATCATTTTTTTTATTTTCGTGAGATATAAATATCATTTATACGTCCCGTCCAGTTGAACAAGTGGTACAACTCCCTTTTTGATATATTTTCTGAAAGATGATCTACAAAGATAGAGAACGATTTATTTTCCAAGCAACAGAACTCGTCTCGATTTCAAACTCTCGGATCTCTACTAAATTGCCTAGTTCTATCCCTCCCGGTGTTTCTCACCCCTTCTCTCTCATCTTCAAAAAATCCCACCTATAACATGTTGTTATGATATTATTATTATTATTTTTTGTTTGTATAAATTTTTTTCTATCTTTTATTATACTGTATTTATGTTGTGTATAAATTTTTTTTGTTTTTAATTTGGTTTTATTCATATAAATTTTATTTACTTCTTATTATAATTTTGTTGTTCATGTAATACATGTTGTTGGTTGTAATTATTATATAATATTTTTGTATAAATTTTTTTTGTTTTTTTTATTTTTATTGTATTTCTTATTGTACTTTATTTTTATTTTTATTATATACTAATTATAAGTAACAAAAGAATAATAGATAATAAAAATTTATAGTCTAAAATAATACTAAATTAAAGAGTATTAAAGATACTAAAAAAAACATAAAATATTTTTTTTGTTTGACATGATAAAGTGTATAATATTCTCTTTCATATTTTTATTTTTTATGATATTTATTTTATGTATATGATAAATATTTTTTATATTATATTTTTTAGTATTCTTTTTTTATGTATATTATTAATTTTTATTGTTTTTTAGTTCATATAGTTTTTTTTTATCATTTACTGTTTTTTATATTTAATATTTAGAATGTTTTTTTAATTTTTATTTAGCTTTGTTCATTTTTATTTTTTTATTTATATTTATTATTGACCTTTTTAATAATTTTTTATCTAAAAATAATTTTAAAAAATATAATCTAAATAATATTTATTTTATTATAATCTATTTGATACAAAATTTTCAAACAAAATCATATTAACACAAATTTATTTTTCATCAAAATCAAATTTGTAAAAACAATTTTATACAAACTTCTCTTTACAAATTGAAATCCAAACACTTCATTAGTCTAACTAACTAGTTCGACAAGTAGATTTCACTCCATTTCTGAACCGCCAATTTTTTCAAGGAAAAGTTGAGACACTGGATTGAATTTGAAACACCCACCACACTGACTAAACGCCATGAGACTCACAGCCACGAACTCCCTTCCCTTCCACCCGTGTCCATGGCCACCACAACCCTCCTTCTTCCCACACCCTTCAAACCCCAAAGCCCTAATTCAAAACTCTCCGTCCCTCGTTGCTACTCTCACCCAAGGTTCACCTGCTCTTCCGTCACCGCCCAATCCCAATCAGCCAGGGAGCGCCTTCTCGTCCTAATCTCCGACCAGGACCGCGGCCTCAGGACGCAGACTGACCCTGCGAGGCGTGCCGCCATCGTCGAAGCCATCGACGCAATGGCCGAACTTGGCGCCGGAACTGTGACCACTGACGACTCACTCTCCGGCACGTGGAGGCTGCTTTGGACCACCGAGAAAGAGCAGCTTTTCATCATCGAGAAAGCTCCCCTGTTCGGAACACGTGCCGGCGACGTGTTGCAAGTCATCGATGTCCAACAGAAAACCCTCAATAACGTCATCACTTTCCCTCCCGATGGGGTTTTCTTCGTCCGTTCCGGGATTGAGATTGCGTCGCCACAGAGAGTCAATTTCAGGTGAATTAGGGCAAACTACTTCTTTTGCAACTGGAAAATGGTATTTTAACAAAGTACCTCGAAATATCACAAAAATTTGATAAATTTCGCCAAATTGGTATAAAATTTTTTGTGATTTTGGAGGGACACGAGTATCTTTTATTCCTGCCGGTGCTATTATATCGGAATAAAATTCTTTCGATGAAGAAAATTCATTTACTGTTGTTCAACACTTTTAAAGTCTGACATTGGTTGCTTTAGATTTACTAGTGCAGTATTACGTGGGAAGAATTGGGAAATACCGTTGCCGCCATTTGGACAGGGTTGGTAGGTACTTTAAATATACAGTGTAGTTGAAGTAAAATGTTAGTTATGTTTGGTAGATTTACTTGCTGACTGATTATTTGTGTGTTTGTGTTTACTCCATTTAGTTTGCTTTTACTGATGAAGCTTAATTGAGGATTTAGAAACATAGATTAAATGTGAAGTTATCTTGTCCAGCAGAGGATTAGTATGGAATAACTTCTGATGCATGAATTCAAGCAATTTTTTTATTAATTTATTTTTATATTTTTTATTTATAAATACTGTCCTATTTCTGAGACCTTATAGTAAGTGTTTATTTATTTATTTATTTATTTATTTACCTTATTGATATCCTGAGACATTATTGGAGGCAGCTTAAATTTTTTCCCCCTCTTCATCATGAATTTGTCTTCTCTTGAATTTGTTTTTTTTAACCACGGTTTATAAATCAAGCAAGTCCACAAACTCGTGTTATGTGAGAGTAAGTTTTAAGACCCTAATGCAGAAACCCTAAAGATACACAGATAATGAGCATTATTCATTTAATGTAGAATCAAGATCGAAGAGAGAAGAGAAATGATGATGAAACTTGATTTGATTGAAGATTAGGGGTAAAAGAATATGTTTGGGCATTCTTATAAATAGGTAGATAGTACATCTCCAAATTTGTTGTCCTTGAATTAAAGGTACTGAACATATTAGTCCCTAAACAGATGAAAAATCTTTGCATAGTCTTTGAGCATTAAGAATTTGAGGCATATTTGTCAATTCTGATCCTTAACCACCATATATAATTACATATTAGTAGTATCTAAAAGGAACAATATGATTGATATTTTCAACACTTAGAAAATATTATGTGGGATTACATTTCTCAAGGACTATTGTGTATGGCACTGTTTTTGTTAAGGAGAAATTTTTGGGGTTTGCTCATAGAAGAAACTGTACACAATTGGTTAAAATCTTACATGGCATCCCAACAGTAGAAATAGTTTGTTGTGTTTTCCAGTCTTTTAGAGAAATAATGATCTACTTTCTAAGCTTTTTCTTCTATTTGTCCGATCCATCTCTGTTGTCTCCTGTTTTATCTATTTGACCAATAATAGGATGCCTTTTCTTCAAGTTTTAGTGTTTTACTTTGTTATCCTGTTTTGGCAGGTTTGATACTGTTTACCTTGATCGTGACCTTCGAGTTGCGAAGGATATCCGGGGAGACTATTTAGTTGTAGACCGGGCTTCATATAATTGGAAAGAATGAAAGGAGGAGTCTTCACTCATTGTATGTGCATATTCATTCAAGAATACTTCTTACTCAACCAGTTGTGCTACCTACAAGTTTCAGCTTGATAGACTTTGTTGAAACGTTTCAATTTCAGAAAAAGTTGACAATCATAATGCAATACATTCTCATGCTACATTTGCGCTATTATCATTAACATCAGGATTAGTTTTCTAAAGGGTTAAGCTTTTTAGGGGTTGTAGAGAAAAAAGCTGAAAACACAAAGATGGCAAAACAATACAATCCAATGGGTGAATGTCAGACTCTGACCATTTTTCTTTTAAAAAGTGATCCCAGCTATTCATATTAGAGGGACATAATAAAGTTATTCATTGAGTTCGTCAATTTGGATGAGTAGGATATTGTTAAAAATAGTAACAATGTGCCATATGAAGAAACAAGCAAGAGGAAAAGTTCTTAAAAAAGAAAAAGCCTTGTACCAACAAAAACAAGATAGAAAATCAAAACTAAGGAGTTCCGGTTGATAGAAGTGGATGGTAAAATCTTATACATCATTTGTTATGAGCATTGTTATGTAACATTTGGTTTTATTCTATTTTAACAACTTGTTTTATTTCTCATGTCATCTTATAAAATAATATTTGTATAAGTTAAATCTTTATCTTATTTTTAATGCATCATTTTTTGAATTTACAGTTTGTTTGAAAATTTAGACATTTTGGGACTGAACATTGGAGCTCAACTCTGAACTTTCATGGTATCATCTAGCAGCAACTTATCAACATGTGTTTTTTATAACCAAAAGTGATCGTTTCTGAATTTTTGTTGAATCCATTTTTAAGGGTGGATAAGCTTTTGTTCTTTAATAAAAAATGTCAAAATTAAAAATTTGGGAATCGCAGGTGCTAATTCTATTTACCACTGGCTATATAAATTCAGTTTTTGTTAGTCTACATATTTCCTCTAATACTATAGATAAGGTCAAACATTTATTCCTTGAGCACTCTAAAAAAAGAATCACAGCTTCTCAGAATTTATTTCCATTGATTTTGACTCAAAACAGATAATTTCGTAACCCCCCAAAAGTTAGTGTTATGGGTACTGTACATGGTTAGATCGGATTGAAGCCCAAAAGATGTCAACTTAGAAGAATGTTAGAATATATGATTTAATTCAATTTAGTAAAGATACTTATAGTGCCAATTTAGGATTGATGAGAAGTGCATTGTACTTTTGAGACAAATGCACACATACTTTCCACAACCCATATGGTCGCTTTTGAATTTTAATATGGAGGCATAGCTGGTGCTAAACGCTGATACGGGGAGGAGGGGTGTTTGATATGGGGGTGGTATCAGGAAAAATAGAACTCGGACCGTGCGACTGAAAAGATGTAACTCGGTGCGAGTTTCTGCTGCCAAAGCGGATCGTCCGATTTGATGCTATCCCACCATGTGTCGTTGGCCAGGTGCTCCCTAGAGACGGTGTCCATTTAACACAACCAATCCCTTCTATTGCATGCGTACCCTTTCCCTTTTTTCTCCAGCCAACTTCGAAGCCTTCATCTTCTTCCTCCCTCAACCATTTCTGCTTCATCTGTTTGAACTCAAAAAAAATCCAAATGTCAAAAAAATCAAAACCTAGAAATGTTGATCGTCCGAAACTTCACATTGTAAAAATTACTTTAAATTATTTTTTTATATACATGCAAAACAGAACCTAACAAAAATAATATAAAAAATATTTATTATATAAATAAATAAATACAATAAAAAATATAAAAGAGAGTACTATAAATTTTATAATGTTAAACAAAAAAAAAATTCTATAATTTTTTTAATATTATCCGTACTCTTTAATTTAGTATTATTTTAGACTATAAATTTTCATTATTTATGACACTATTGTTATTTATAATTAATTTTTTATTTATTTTGTCCTTTTTTATAGGATTATAGTTTATATTATACAAAATTTTGATAATTAACGTAGTATATAATAATTACAATTACAAATTTTACAAAGTAAAAATAAAAAATAAAATAAATTAATATAAAACAAAGATAGAATACATTAAAAAATAATACACTTTCAAAAGGACTATATCATCCATTCCTAACACTCACTAAAACAAAAACAAAAACTTTACCAGCAACTAATTTTTTTCAACCCAACAATACAGACCCCACACCCTGAGAAAGAAGAAGAAGAGAAGTCGAAGAAGATGAACAAACTTGGATCTGATTTCATTTACCGTGATCCACAACTCGGACCATGCGATTACTAGAACCTACTTACCCAACGAACAAAACGGACCATCCGATTTGTTCCATGAGAAATCGCAGCGTCCGATTTCCATGATGTGAGTTTCATCTCCTCCAAGCAAAACGGACCATCCGATTTGCATATAAATTTTTGAAAACAAAGAATTCGGAGGGTCCGATTTCTCCACATCAACTCTGATAAAAAAGCTGTCCCATATAATGATATAAAACCCTCATCTTCCATAACCCTGCAAAGCACCTACACCCCTCCATAACCAAAAGAATCAACCCCATATGATATGGTCACTCCTTCTTTTTTTTAGATATAGCTGCCATAGCTGGCTTACCTCCTTTTCAAGAAGAGATATCAATCACCACTAAGTTAAAAATAGGAGTAAGGTATTTTATTAACCTTTCATCCGCCACTTTCAAAGATTTTATTTATAACAATAGAAGGATAAGGATCCAATGTCTGACAATGAGCATATATCAATGTCTTTTCTATTGGTTAAGCGATATTATTTTCTGTACTAGAAGCATTTAGATTGAAGTTATTTTCCTTCTACTGGCTATTATGCTACCTGAGAGTATAAAACTATGTCTAACAAAATTGTTTGACACATTTATATCTCACCTTAGACTATATCACAAAGCTTATGAGGGATAACAAAAGAATTACCAATGTTGATGGAGCATTTGGTTTTTTAAATTATGGCCTACCATTTTTGAGTTTCAACTACAAACATGTCACGGAGATCTTATAGACTGTGTTGTAGGTTGTTACTTAGCTTAATTTTTTCTAATAAACTAAAAGTTCTCTATACTTCATTTTTTCATAGGAAGCTTTTAGTTTATAAGGTGAAGTTAAGCTAAGTAAGTGATGACCCGCAACCAGAGTTTATAAGATTTTCTTAATGTGTTTGTAGCTCAAATTTAAAAATGACAAAAAACTATAATTAAAAAAATCAAATAGATCCGTTAATATTATGGGTGGCAAAACGGGTCGAGTCTGTCGGGCCAATCCGCTAAACCTGCTAAAAAGACAGGTCGGACTAGGATTTGAAGCCCGCTAAATTAAAAAAAATCCGCCAAACCCGCACTGCCAAATTGGCGGGTTTTGGCAGGGTGAGGCGGGGCGGTCCATCGGGTCGAAGTTTTTTATTTTTATTTTTTATTTTTATTTTTTATTAAATAGAAGATTGGTTATTATTATAAAATTAATAATTATAGAATTTTTAAACACTTTTGTTTCATTTTTTATTTTTATTCTTCTTTTAGTTATTAACTTTATTTATTTTATTTTACAATTTTGTATATATGCTCAAATTATGTGACTTATTTTTTAAAATAAAGATGATTTTATTGACAAATATTATTTTGAACAATTTTATTGTTGTTAAAAATTCAAAAAAAATAGTAAAAAAATTATATTATAATTTGACTATTTTTTATTTGTATTTTATTTTTTAATTATTATTTTTGGGTTAATTTTAATGAATTTTATTTTTAAAAAAAAAAATGAGTCAAGCGGGCTAGCCCGCCAACCCTCCAATCCGACATAAAGTGGGACGATTTAACATTTTGAACCCATTTTAGTTGGCAGGGCGGGCCGATCCACCCTATTTATGAGGCGAGCCTAAACGGGACGGGATGGGACGGGTTGGGGCGGACCAGCCTGGTTTGTCACCCCTAATTAACATTGATAATTCTTCTTTTTCCTCATAAGATTTGTTATCGAATCTATAGTGAATAAGTGAAATATTATTAAGCCAAAAATAGTTTCGTTGGACATAATTTTCTACCCTCAGCTAGCATAATAGCTAATGGAAGAAAAATAACTCAAATCTAATTGCTTTTAGTGCAGAAAACAATACCACTCAACCAAATAGTGAAGGAATACTATGTGTTCATTGTCCAAAATATAATCCTTATCTTTACCTATATCCTTATGAATCCATTTTTGGTAAGTAAGAGATGAAAGATTAATAGAACACTTGATCTTTGTTTTTTTAGACTTGGTGGTGACTAATATCTCTACTCCTAAAAAAAGTTAACTGGTTATAGTTGTCACATTTAAAGGAATAGAGTGATCATATACTATAGGAAAATTATCAGGTATACTTAGGAATACTGGTATTCCAGTTGTTTTAATCGTTAATTTTAATTAATATATATTATATATATTTTATAATTTAGATCAACGGTTAAAATAACGGAAACACCGGTGTTCTCGGTATACCTGATAACTTTCCTATACTATATGATATGTGAAAGGTATAGATGGATTTGTCCCAAAAGGACAATGCACCTCCCATCAAGCCTGATAGTGTACGTATATCTATTAAGCTGAATTAAGTTATATATTTTAACTTCCTTTTAAGTTGACATCTTTTTCTTCAGTCGGATCAAATCAAGCACGGTTATCAACATTAACTTTTTTTTTTTTTTCTTTGGAGGAAGGTGTTTACGAAATAATTAATTTCTTTTGGGGAGTCAAAATATTCAATAGGAATGAAACTTTGAAAAGCTATGATCTTTTTTTAGAGTGACTTAGAAAGAAATGTTTAATCTTATCTATAGCATTAAGAGAGATAAACAGACCAACAAAAGCTGAATTTATACTGTCAATGGTAAATGAAATTAGCACTTGAGATTTTTAAATTTCTGATTTTGACATTTTTAGTTTAAGAGCAAAGATTTGTCAACCCTTAACAATGAATTCGACAGAACCGACCATTTTTGGTAAAAAGGAGAGATCTGATGGCAAGTTGCTACTGATGATGCCATGAAATTAGAGTTGAATCCCAGTGTTCAGTCTCAAGATGTCAATAATTTTTAAACAAGGTGTAAATTCAAAAGATGACGTACTAGAAATAAAGTATAGAGTTTGTACAAGTTTTATTTGATAAGGTGACATAAAGAGTAGTACAATAAGTTAAAATAGAATAAAACTAAATGCTATCTAATAATGTATAAGTCTTTACTATCCACTGTTCTATCACCCTGAGATTCTTAGTTTTGATATATACAAGTTTTGGTTTTCTCTCTAGTTTTTGCCGGTACAACGTTTTTGACTTTTTCTTTCTTTTTTTTATTTTTTTATTTGAGTTTTTATTTCATTGTTAATAACAAATAAATTAACGGTTTTCAAGTTTGTTTTACTATCTTAGTACAGGGAGCATAAATGACTCTTATAGGTGTTTTAATGTTTCAATTATAGTGTTGATGTAAATTAAAGAAGTAAAATTTAAAGATAAAAAAATAAAAAATATTATAGATAAAATAAAATGAAAAAATTAAAATAGATGTAATTAGACAAAGAAGAACAAATGAAAATAAAGAATTTTAATTAAAATATAAAATAGAGTATATGTGTTTTAGTTTAAATTTAAAAAAAAATACTTAAATTTTTCAATTTTAGTCAATAATATTAGAGAGACTGAGAATATTTTTGAGATATCTATGACATGTTTCATAATTCGAATTCAGTTTAAATTTTAACTAAAATTGATTCTGATATTTTATTAGTATCAATTGAAGAGTTTTTTTTAACGTATTAATTAATAAATTGGACCATTCAATGATTTATCAATATAATTTAAACCGACTTATTGAAATTAAATAATACAACAAAAATTAACAATAATTTTAACTTATATCTATTTGCTTAAATAACTTTTCTAAATAATGATATTTTGTGCTTAACATGAGAAAGAAACTTGTTGCAAAGGACACGTGGACCAACATAAGGCCAAAGTTAAATTGAACACCAAAACCAAATACCTTCTTATATGTTTAAATTTGTGTTTAAATTATGTTTAATTTAATATATTTAATTAAATTATATAAAATTTTATTGGTTGTGTTAATGTTTTTTTTTTAAATTAAAATTTAATAATATTTAATTATCTATAGATACCGGCGGATATCCCTAAATAAATAAATAAGATCCGTAAAAAGATAAAATGGAGATGGAAATATTTTACTAAATATAAACGAGAGATGGGAGAAGAATTCCAGTCCCATAAAAATTCATTGCAATCCCTAAATATTACTAAGGAAATTGAGATAGACTAAAAGTCTTGCAAGAAGGTACTCACGATGTCAAAGAAAGAAAGATAAACTAAAATACTTGTATATAAATATGAAATGGTGAAGATGAAAGAATGAATGTATACGTAACATATTGTAAATTTGCTTAAAATTCTAGATCACACTTTTATAAATGTGTAGCTTTTTCAGAAGACTCCTCGAAGTCTTCCACCACTAAGAGAATAAAGTATAATCTTTTATTTTTAATTTTATAAATGAGACCAAAAATAAATAAAAAATAATAAAAAATAATATTAAACACTGAATATCATCCAATTTTTTAAAAAGATCCACTTCCGTAAATTGACAAGAATCCAAAAATGTCAAGGTATTAAAAGGCAAGTTGAGCTGCACCAAAACACAATTTCAATTTAAAAGGCAACTGAAGTTCTATTGGACATCCACTTTCTCAAAACACATCCGTACGCCGAAACTAAAGAGATTAAACTAACATTTCAGTTTTACAAAGTATTTGGAAATAATTTTCAAATATAGGTCAAAAGTCACATATGCCCAAAAGTTAAATATGTTGTGAAAGAAAACAAGTTGGTCAAAAATATATTAAAAGAAATTATTTCATAAAAACTCACTTGCTATGATAAAGTATTGTAATTTTGAATTAATATATTATTTTAATTAAAATTCTTCCTAAAGTATTTTATCCACTTTGGCAAAAAGTAGTATATATTGAAGAAAGAGAATTGCAACTTTAGACTTTAGTTGCACAAGTTGAAAAGGGGTTTCCCCATGAAAAATGAAATAGAAAACGTCAAGTCAAAATGTGATTTTACGAAGTTAGCCCTTTCCAAAAACCCTAATAATACAAGGTGCATCTTCCTTGGTCATCAAACCCAAACAAATAAAATCACAATCCATTGTCACCTCCAACCGCCATGACCTAACCAACAACAACAACCACTAGAAGCACCATCAACAACCACCATGCACACCCAGCTATATATTAAGATTGAAATAAAATATAGAAATGAAAATGTAGCATATGGTCGTTTTGGTATATTTGATTATGGACAAATTTGTGGTAGTTGACTAGCTAATTGGATTGCATGTGATGTTTGAAGTCCCATTTTGTACCCCACTATATTAAGGTGTATGTGATTATGATGCAAATCCCAAAAGCTCACGTGATATTGGTCCAATCATCCTAATCAAATTGGAATTGGAAAGAGAGTAACATTGTTGAGAAGCCGAATCTGGTGCCCACTTTTTACTAGCAAAAAATTGGAATCTAGTTCAACAAGGAGAGCCCGCTGTACGGCATAAAACACAGCCTCATTAGTAGCTTCTTCGTCTTGTCTTCTGCCCACAACTAGAACCCCCTTTTTCGGATTATACTAGTGCATAACCGCACAATCATTTCTTTTCTATGGACCAAAAACCAAAAAAAAAAAAAAGAGAGAATATGCTACTATATTCAAAATCAAGGAGAAATCTTAAATATGAGGGGTGTTAGGGAGCATAAAAATATGCTACTCATTTTTTTTTGCTGATTAAATGCTGGCCAAATTTTAATAAAAGTGCTGCTCTTCTAGATTTTTTCATTAAATATTACTCATACACTAAATACTCTTAATATTCTATATAAAAACACAGTTATTATTAATTAATTAATTATTTATTTCAATTATTTTTTAATTAACAAATAAAGAAAATAAGTCTTTGATTATTAAGAAAAATACTTGCGTCAAAATAGTGTTTATTATAAAAAATGTATACACCTCGCAAAATTGAAAATCAATTACTAATCAATTAGTATATATATAATGCTACACGTTAGATTAAAAAAACTAAATATTTATATTTATAATAATCACACGTTATAGATAATATAATCAAATTTGATTTATTTTAAAATCAAAATTCATAAATAATATAATTAAATTAGATTTATATTTATAATTAAAATAAGGATAAAAATATAAAAATATAGTAACAACTAATTTTTTATTCACAAAAAAGTTGGATTATTCCACTGTGAAAATATTTTATTACTATGACATGAAGATATTATTAAAGTTATGAAAAATTGATTATTATAGTGGCCGATTATTTTATTAAAAATATGTGAAATAATATATATATATATATATATATATATATATATATATATATATATATATATATATATGTGTGTGTGTGTGTGTGTGGTTTTTTAATTGATGGTTGATTTTTATTGTCCATGGATAACTTTTTTTAAGCGTTATACATGTCTTTGTAGTTTAGGAATAAAAATACTTCATGAACAAAAAAATAATTAAGTACTATATATATTTGTGTATATTATATATACTAAATATATTTCTCTAACAAAGTGATCTGCCATCAAAATAATCAAATATTTCACAATACAATAGACAAACTTTTCACAATAAAATAACCAAACTTTTATGAACAGAAAACATAATAACATCCACTCTATTTTTATACTTTTATTTATATTTTGATTATAAATGAAAATCGATTTAATTATAATATTTATGAGCTTACCTTTAATTTTAAGTGTAAATTAAGTTTTTATTATAATATTTATAAAAAGGATAAAGTTTTCTTCTAATTTTAAGGTTTGGGACAAATTTTAATTTAGTCTCTAACGACTTAAATATCTTGTTTCAATCTCAAAAAGTTTTAAATGAATTTAATATTGTTCCACAGTTAAATTTAACATGAACAATTAACATATTTAAAAATCAATATAATAACTAATTTCAGTATGCAACTAAAATCAATCTATTAATAATTACTAATATAAAAATTTTTCGTTAATTATTTAAATCAAATTTAATGATAGAATAATATTAAATTTGTTTAAAATTTTTTAAAATTAAATATAATATTTAAAATATTAAAGACAAAATTAATATTTAACCTTGACATTAAAAACTAAATTAGTATTTTATTCTTATAAAAATTTGATTCTAAATATGAAAAATCTACTCGTTCTATATTTCACTATATATTTGGTGAATAATTTAGATGCAATAGGTCTATTTTTCAATGGGCCATTCAATTATGCTTTTGCTAGTGGGGCTGCGTTTCTTAGCTGCCTCTCGTTGGTAAGGCTAAGGCCCTATCTTTAGAGAGGTTGAAATTTTTGCCGAGGTGATCATAGAAGGTGATATGCCCTTAGAGTGTTTCCTGGTTCACTGTTTACTAAAGAATGGCTGGGTGGGGCTGGATTTGTTTGCTTTGGCGCTTTGTCATTACTAAGCTGTCAAGCTATCAACCAATTTGAGTTGGTCTAATAGAACGCTCACTAATCTACTAATCTATTTAACTGTCAAAAATTTAAATTATGTTTTGTGTATGCAGTAATTCATTGGCTAACGACAAATTTTTAAATAGAATTTCATCTTACTAGAACGGAAGATGCCTTGGAAAAAAAATGCCGAGCAATGTGTTGCACTAGTAATTCAAATTCAGGGAGGATGTATTACGACATTTTCGTTTTCAGGCAACTGTTAAAATTGTTGCCTAATCATGTATTATGTTGTTGCTTTCTTTTACTTAAGAATATAACTTTTGTATGTTATGAACCTTAAACTGGTTGAGATTTCCTTGTATAGTCAGAATTATAATATATAAAAAGGAGTAATCTCCTTTATATATTTTACTGTATAGATTGAGTGATTGACATATAGATGTAATTAATGGAATGAATTATTGGATGGGCCAACATGTATTTTGATCTTTGGCTAGTGGTGTTGAGGAATATTGATTCTGTGAAGAAAGGTGATGAAGGCATAGAATAAGATCGTGCTACGCTGAAGAAGATTCTGACAGCACTTACTAAGTGCACGTCAAAACATGAATGAGGAGCTATTATTTGATTAGTCAGAATGTGATGATGAAATTAGTGACTAAGATATCAAATGAAATATTCCAAAATTGGCGTATATGTTTTGGTCAGCTGAATATTTCCGTGTGAAAATCTAGCTTGGAAAAATGTGGTAATCCAACATATATAAGTTGAACATATATGTGGTTGACATCAAGTCACCTAATTTTAAAGGTTTCAATTGCCTACTGTTCTTAGAAACATGTACTTCACATTTTCTATCAATACTTCGTTCAAAGTACGTATACTTTGGTATTCATAAATATGAGATTCTTTAATTCAATATATATATATATATATATATATATATATATATATATATATATATATATATATATATATAAATAATGTGAATAATAGAATAAAAAAATTAAAATAATTTTTTTTTATTAATTAATTATTAATAATTTCAGATTTTAAAATTTAAAAAATAAGAATTTTAAATTAAACCAAATCACAAACGGTACAGTTACACCTATTATTATGCTAACCTCCTTCTTCTATTCGCAAACTCTGATCTGCAGAATAATTCAGTCGCTACTTTACTTCTCCGCTTTCACGCCACCCATACTCCAACTGACGTTGTCCAACTTCTCCGCAAACGTTCGATTGCGCCGCACAAGCCCTGGACAGCCTTCTTCGCGCTACTCACCTGTCATCGGCTGTGCAGCCTGTCCCGCAGCCCACTACCGCCCAGACTCCAGCCGCCACTGCCCATCTTTTAGCTAACGCCACCCAACCTCTCCACGAACGTGCGGTCGCACCGCACAAGCCCTGGACAGCCTCCTTCGTGCCGTCCACCCGCGACAGATCCGATCAACATACATTGTCATACACGGCTGCATTGTCGTACGTTAATCACCTCTCACATGCACATAAATGGAGTCTGATTTAGTTGAATCACTTTGTACTGTCACATCTTCATTTACTGACGACAATTTCTCCCCTGCATACATGCGTCGTCGTCGACTTTCTCCTCCTTGCAAATGTGTTGGATATTTAATTTATTAGGCATGTAAATGGTTATTTTAATTCTTAATTGGATGGATATTTTGTTCGATTCAGTTTAAGTATATACGATTAACAAATGCTGGATGGTAATTTCACTAGGTAACCAGATGATTATTTTAATAACTACGTGGATAGTTGTTTGATGACGATCCCGCGATGATGATGCGGGAGGGGGCTACAGGGGTGGACGATGATGGCCGGTGAGGAAGCTTCTAATGTCGGAGAGGTGGGATGATTGACGAGGGTGAGGGTGGTAGACGGTTTGGGACTTTGGGGGAAAGAGGGTGTTTGGGACTTTGGGTGAATTCCTTTGGTAAATTAAGATTAAGATGATTAATTTTTTGAAATAACTTTTTGGAGTTTTTGACTTAGATAATTTGAAGAGTTTTTTTATTTTTTTTTTCTTGTATTGGACCAAATTCAAAGCTCATTGTTCACATTGTTTAGATTCCTCATTATCTCTCTAGTGGAATTAAAAAAATAAACATAAAACACATTTTTATCTACTATTGATAATCTTTTTATCTTATTTAGTGTTTGTTTGAGTGCTATTAAATTGATAAAAAAAATCTTTTTTCAATAAAAATAATAATTTTTTTATTTTTTACTATATTTGGTAACTTTTTAGTAATAAAAATAAAAATATTTAAAAAATAATTTTTTTTAAAAAGCTATAATTTTTATTTTTTTTAAAAAATTTCACATAATAAATAAACAAAAAATACTTTTATATTATTATACAAAACATAATTATTAATAAATAAAAAATATTTTTACATAAAATATCCAAACATAAAATTATTTTTATTTTTCTACATAAAAAATATATTTTTTCTTAAAAACTTATCAAAAAAAATCCTTAGCTAACAATATGCTGACCGACAAGAAAGAATCATAGCTACTCGCACTATTCCTAAGAATTACATAACACCTTCATAAGTTACAAGTAAATAAAAACACTAATCATTCCCCATAGTAATATTCAATTCTGCGAACACTTGATTCCTTAATTTGAAGCTGTCGCCACACTTGTAAATCAGTTCCACATTGTGAAATAAGCATTTTTATTTCAAGTGTTTCGTTCCTCAAAAATCTTTGCTCCCAGCTAATAGCTCTTTGTTCAATTCACCATTGGCCAATTCCACTATACTTTTGCTACTCGTTATTAGCAATATATATATATATATATCCTCTTCCAAATAGTTTTAATTTTCTCTTCTATTAAGAATTATAGCGCTTCTTCTAATCCTTTTGATAACACTTCATTTATAGAATCACATAGAACACAACATAGCTCATCACCTTTTGAATTGGTTAGATAGCCTCTTATAACAGCATAAACTTCTTCTTCCGGCTTGGACTCTACGTATTTCCACAAACTCCACAACAAAATTATTAATTACTTTTATAGTTTTATTCATTAATTTTTTTAAATCTAATTTTGTAATTATAACTCTGATCAAGAGTTAGTTTTGGGATGATCAGTTACTATTTTTATTGTGCGTGGGTTTTGTTTTCTGTGCTTTTTGTCTTGCAATTTTATTTGCATCCATCTTTAGTACTGTTGTTCTTGAGCATTGTTTTGGACTTAGTTTTTCAGAAATTAATTTACATAATATTGGCTCAGGAAATGTGATTAGCAAAACATATTGGATGGAGGGGGGTGATTAACCTCCATGTGATGGGAAGAGTACGAGATTATAAAAAATCAGACGGTGAAATTTTTAAGACAGGTGAAAATATTGTTTTGTGCTCTTAGACAGGTGTTGCATGCATGTGAGAAACATTACTTCATCTCTCTCACAAGGACTCCTCTGCAATCATTTTCTTCAGACCATCCGATTTTCATATTTAATATGGAAATCGGACTATCCGATTTCAAAATTTTAAATTTAAAATTTTTTATATTAATTGCAACACATAAATCGAAATTTCAGATTTATAATTCAAAAATTTTTAAAAGCTTTTTTTTAAATTTTTTATTATGAAAAATGAGAAATTTTACCATATAATTTGTTTAAATAGTATTTTAAAAAAATGTATTCGATAATAAAAAAATACTAAAAAAGTATAAGGTAGAATATGTAGTTAGCCATCAATAATTAAAAGTATAAAATAAAATATGTTGTTGGATTATTAAACTAAAAGAATTATACTAAAAGAATTGAGTTAACGACTAAGTGATAGTCAAAAATAATTTCTGATGGCCTCCTAACATTTCTCTTAATAAATTACATGAATTACACACATATGTAATCCATAATAAAAAATTCAGCCTATTACTCAATGTTAAAAGGAGAAAAAAAAAGGAAAAATTAGGAGTTATTATATATAAAAGTATATATAAGTAGCGTTTAAAAGAGACACAGAAATAGAAAAATTGAGATTGAGAGATAGAGAATGAGAAATAGAGACTGAAATAAGAATGAAATTCTAATTTAATTTGCACAAAGAGTAAAGTTGGAATTAATTAATTGAAATGAGGATATTTTAGGTATAAAATGTTATTAAAGTTTCTATCTCCATCTCCAAAAATTTCAGTCTCCTGTGTCTTTACTTTTTAGAGATACTGAAATACTAAAATTTTAGAAATAAAGATTGAAATTTTAATATCAATCTCTGAACCAACAATCATAATACTAAGTCCCAATTTCTCAGTCTCCATCTCAATATCTCAAAACAAATACTACCTACTTGTGAGTTGTGATTCATCTATCCTTTTAAATATAATTGAGTGCCATTAAATCAGTCCATGATAGATGCCTCTGGGTGTGAACTTGCAAACTTGACTTTATATTAATAATGCTTTATCAATTACACTCATATGTTAGAAGGTTTGATAGCGATAAGATTAAAGTAAACACCAAATGTAGGAGAAAAGTAGATTCGGATCGAAGTTGATGTGGTCATGACAAAGATTGAAGCATTTCCTAAAGACCCAAGTTGGCGAGATGATGATGTTTTTTTTTTTTTTTGGAAAAACAGTGAAAGCCACAACAACTAAAATAAACTAACACAACTCGTATTCAAACAAAGGAGGCATCCTATTGGGAAGATTATTGATCACCGAAAAGAAATGTTGGCATAAAACGTCCATTCCTATCAACTTGATCTGTTATCATATTTGTCGTTTGAGGCACATATAACAAAGAAATATCCCATGACCAAGTAGAAGAGCCAGAATTTTAATTAGAAACAATTCATTCATGTCATGTGCTTTGCAAAAAAACCTATATATAGACACATCAAATATTTTAGAACAGCAATTATGCATATGTTGTTTATGATTTTCAACTAAAATTAGCAAATTACTCTTAATTCTAACATATGACAAATCAACATGCAATTAGCCATAAGTAACGCACATTTTGGCAAAGTATAACCACCAACACTCTTGCCTTAGCTTATAGAGTATAATATATGATAACATGCATTTTTATGCGTAAAAGTAACAGTATTTAATTAAGTATATACATGAAGTTAATGGTTAAATTGATCTTCGAAAAATTAATCAATAGTCATTTTTGTTTCTGAATGATTTTTTTAATTAAATTACTTCCTTAAAAATTTAACATCAATCTCATTTGTCCTTCTGTTTCTGGAGTAACAGTTTCTATCAATGGTTATCCACGTGGAGCGTTACTTTTATTTTTGTAAACAATTTATTTATTTCTCAACAACAAAATTCCAATCACTGTTTTAATCTACAAAGAACACCATCTCAACAAGCCCTGTCCTCACTACAAGAAATGTATTGAGTACTATCGGATTCACTGTCGCACATTAGCGTCGGTTTTATCATTGGATTTAGCGACGAATTTGATGTGGAATTTATCATGCCAAATAATTACGGTAGATAGCCACTTCCGACAGTAAAGTTACCGGTAACTTTTAGCGGGAAAGCACAACAAATAGGTGTTAAATTTAGCGTCAGAATTACCAGCGGAAGAATCCGACGGTAGACACGTTTAATGAAACACTGTATTTTGGTGATCTGTACTACATTATCATCGGAAATATCCGCCAGTAAATCCAACACTGACCGTGTCCTAAATTGGAACTGAGAACTCTCTCCTCCTTCATTTTAAATTCACTCACTCTCTCTCTCTCTCTCTCTCTAACCTTCTCATCTCTCCTTTCCGTCAACCTCCTCCGCTGCCGCTGCCACAAACGTCGTCGCCGCTGTCGCGAACGCTTGCCGCCGTTGCTGCAAACACCCATGCTGCCGTTGCTGCAATGCCCCTGCCGCTTCTGCTTCTACTGCCACTATACCTCCACCTCTATTCTCCGTTTTCTCTTGTTTCTCATTCAAGGTTTTTTGTTTAAACTCTGTTTATTTTAAATTCTATTACTTGAAGTTAATTAATTAGTTAGTACAGTTTAGTTAGTTTAATTTTTTATTTTAGTGGATTTAGATAGTTATGATAGGTTAGAATAGGTTAGATTAGGCTCTGGATTGTTGAAAAATATTGAATTATTGAGCTGTTTGCTAATTTCTGCTGTTGAAATTGTTTGAAAAATGATTGATTATATCAATAATGATTGAGCTGTTTGTATATTACCTTAATAATGATTAAAAAAATTAATAAGTTGAGAAGGGTTGGTAGATATTTGGTTTGGATGGAACCCTTGAAGGGTGGAGAAATCCGAATTTTAAGGGAGATTCTATCGAAATTTTTATAAGATTTTCAATGAAATTGAAAACATTAAAATTATTCTTAGGGTTGATAGATTTTTGTGTTAATTGTTGGAAAATCTTGAATTAACTAGTAGTTTGTTGATTTCTCCTGCTGAAATTATTTAATTTGAAAAATGCTTGACTGTATTAATAATGATTGAGCTGTTTGTATGTTACCTTAATAATGATTGAAAAAATTCTAAGTTGAGAATGGTTGATGGATATTTGGTTTGGATGGAACTCTTGAAGGGCGGAGAAATCCAAATTTTAGGGAAGACTCTGTCGAAATTTTTATAAGATTTTTAGTAAAATTAAAAAATTTAAAAATTTTCTCCTTTGCAATTAGTGTTTCATTGCTTTACATGCACTTGTTAGTTTGCTAAACTAACCAAAACATGTATTTATTCTAATTTAATTATTTCGAAACTAAACACTATGTAATTTTTTGGTTAATTTACTAAATTAAAACACTTTTAGAATTATTTGTTATTTCTTGAGTTTTTTCTTATGTTATTATTTATTCGTGTTTGTTATGTTATTAATATATTTACTGTATAGACATGACGAGAGGTAGCAGAGGTAAGTCGAGTGGGTCATGTGGTCGTGGTAGAGGGCGGGCTTCTACCAAATCCCCTAGGACTGCCCAGTCATCACCCTCTACCTCGGCTATCTTGTCGACCCTTGTGATGCCACAGGCGGGCCCAGCGGACCAATAATTCATCATGATCCCAAATTTGAACTGGGTGCCTCCTTCTACTACGTCCCTTGCAGATGCAGCGATGACATCGATAGAGCCCACGGTGGGTGATTCCTCCAGTGTCCCCCAACAGGATGTCCCTCCACCACCATCCGTCATCCAGCTGAGGATTTGGTCCGATGGTATGCAATCGCAAATTCAATCTTTTAATCTTAAGTTTGTTATTTTAAGTTTACGTGTTTCTATGGGTTTGTTAATGTGAGATCTTTTCTTTGACAAGTTTACACCAAACCATAATGCTTGCACACAGGAGATTACCGAGGTCATCAAGTCTATGTATGATCACCTGTTGTCGACCTACACGCAGATCCTAGTTGAGACCAGAAAGCAATGGTTTCAGAAGTGGGCGGTAAGAACCCAATTTGGTTTGAGTTAGTTAACTGTATTTGAACTGTATTTTATTTCGACCAACTAATCATGGTGAATCACTTTGTGCAGTTGAAATTTATATGAGATGCAGAACACAATCTCATGATTAGGAATATTTAAAACCATCGGGCAGCCAAACGACTCCAGCAGATGATGAGCAACGTTCGTCAGGAAAAAGACCACCTAACATCGTGGATCCATCCAAACATCAAGAAGAAACTGGAGGCCTATTTTAAAGATAATGAGGGATTCAAACGTCACCGTCTGACGAGTGTCGCTAACAGGACTTCGCTCAGGTTGTCAAGGTATACGGGTTGGTCGACGACCTTCATGAAGATGAAGAGCAGACTGGTAAGAATTTTGGCTTTGTTTAATATTTTAGTTGTTACTTGAATTAGTTATTTAATTTATTCATTTATTTTATAAACATGTTATTGATTTATAAGCATTCTTGTTTTGAATATAGAACTACTTCATTGGTTTAATTGGTTGATTTGTGTGGTTGATAATGAGAGAATATTTGAATTATATACAAATGGGTTCATAGTTGAACTGGTTTTGATACGACTTGACTGGTTTATAATGAATAAAAAATTAGTTTATTTTAATTTAGAATGGTTAAACTAGGTTGTGATACTTATTATAGCCATATATAGCAAGTAGCTTGAAAATTATATGATGATGATCTTAGTTGTTGAATTCTGAATTATCATAATAATAAACAAGGATGATGATTTAATATACCTTTTTATTTTCTGTATTTTGGAGCATATATATTTGTCTATCATTGTTTAATTTATTCGTTTATTTTATTGGTTGATATATTAATTTGTAGTCTAAGTTGTTGGATCGTGAGGCGACACTGGCGGAAACCTTGAACTATACCCATCCTTTGAAGGCAAACAAGGAAAGATTTGTTGACAAGCGGTTGCAGCCATTATGTGAGCTTAAATTAATCCATATTTTTAACTTTATTTGGTTTAAAGTCAATTATTTAACTATTACCCTGATCACAACTAACGTGTGTGATGCAGGAGGAGTACACACAAAGGTTAGAGGCCACGATCCAACAATTTCAGCTGCCTAGTGAGGACAACGAAGCCAGATCCAAGACCTTAGTGGTAGATCCTGATAGGGTTTGGCGCGAGGCTGTCTCTGAACTCCACAAGAATCGGCGCATCAGGTTGGGGTTGTTCTTCGTTAGTGGCCTCCGCTCCCCCATGTTAGAGGCTTCCTCTTCCTCTGCCTCTGCCTCTGCCACCAACCCTGCGGATCCATAAAAAATTGTCGACTTGAGGGAGGAGGTGCAGAAGCTAATACAAAAGCTTCACCAGCAAGCGGAATAGTCTGAGCAGAGGTATCGAGACCTTCTTGCATGCGTTGCCATTAGCTCAAACTTGTTAGAGAAGCTGGAGTAGCTCGATCGGTTGCGACATCAGATGGAAGAGTATAGCCAGCAGATGCGCGCTGGAGAAAGCGGTGCCACTGGTTCCAGCTGCAATGCTGTTGGTGGGGCACCAACGGTAGCACCTTCTCCGCCGCCTCAACAGGGGAACCACCATGCCACTGATAACGACGATGAAGGACCTGTAGGGGGCATGATTTTCTGAATTTTTGTTTGTCTACTTTATTGTATTCTACATTTGTGACATTTTATTGTATTCAAACCATTTATTTTTTAATAAAATAATTTACTGATTTTTTGCTAACTTTAAATTTCTGCCAACAATTTTCTTAACAAGATTCTACTAATTGTGACTTAACTATGCTAAAAAATAAAAAATAAAAATATTACCGTCGAATAAATTCGACGGTAACTTGGCACCTAAACACGTGAAATGGCGACAAAGTTACCTTCGCATATATCCACGGCAACGATCTACACAATCTCGCTAAATCCATTGAAAAACTGACGAAAAATCTGCCAATAGTTAGCGTCGGACGAAAAATCCGCCGGTAAGTAATTTTTAGCAACATTTATACCGTCAACTCAAGGACAAAGATAAGTCTGATGGTAACTTTTTTACCAGCGAATTTATTTGATGAATCTGACGGTACTTAGTGCATTTCTTGTAGTGCCTTTACATGAACTAAATTAAACAAAACAAAAATTTCATCTATCCACAAAAAGTTGCATTCGACCATATAAAAAAGAGCATCCAGATTTTCCAACCAACAAAACATGCGAATCCTTGCAAAACCCTAGTTAGCAACTAACTCCAGCACAAAAATCCTAACTCGAAACAACCAGCATTCAACTCTAACCGCCAGCAACTACACATTCACACCAAAAACAAAAACAAAAGAACCAAAAAATGGAAAAAAAATCCGCAAACAAGGGTTCGTACCTTTCACCGAGAGACCGTGCCGCCTACTATGGCAGCGCAATGGTGGCCCAGAGACCCAGATGAACAAACGCAGTCACACTCTATACAACGTCGCCGATGATTGCTTCCTCCGCCCTTTTAATGATCGGAGCTTCTTCGTCTTCTCTTTGTGTTTGGTGACTTTTTGTTTGTTTTGACTGAAAGCAGAAGATCGATGAGACCGACGAGACACCCAATCCCAGTCTCAGTCTATTATGTGCCGCTGATGATTGCTTCCTCCACCCTTCCAACGATCAGAGTTCTTCCTCGTCTCTTTGGCTGCGTTTATTTTTAGAGACAGGACAGAACATGACACTGAAACGGAGACAATAGGACGAAGACACTAAAACTTATCTTGTGTATTGTGTTTGGATACGATGGATAAGATACTAATGTAATGTCTAGTATTATGTTTGGATACACATGGACAAGACTAAAATATTATATGAAATGACTAAAATAGCCCTGTGATTCCAAATTTTCTGCATCAATACAAATTAATTTAACAAAAAATGAGAGTACGTAGGAGTACAGACGGAACTTGAAAAAAATATTTGAAGAGGTAAAAAATTTTAATAAAAAAATATATAAGTATTTATATTAAAATAAAATTTATAAATATAATTATTTTATTTTAAAATTTATTATTAATATGTAAGAATACATATGGTTAAGATTAATAAAAAAAATAAATTTGAGTTTAATTAATAAAAAATTTTGTTTAAGCTAATAAGCCAAATTAATTTTAAATAAAAAATTAATTTAAAAAATTCCATTTTTACATGAAAAAATAATTAGTTTTTGCATATAAAAATTTATTTTTATTTAAAAAAAACAAATTTTTTATCTAAAAACTAATTTTTCTTTATAAAAAACTGATTTTTCTTTAAATTATATAAAATCAATTACAATTTATAAATTATTTTTTAGCATTTTAAAAGATCAATTTTACTTTTGATAATATTTATTTTTCAAAAGTTTTAAGATTAATTATTTTTATTATTATTTTTATTACAAATCAAATAATATAATATAAGGTTAAAATGGTATTGAAGTAAAACGATAAAAAGAAAAGAATTATCTACCCCCAATAAAAATTCTACAGAAAGGAGAGAGTACCTGGAAAAGAAAGAGATAGAGAAAGAACAGGAAGAAAAAAGTATCTCTGAACAACGCAATAGGAAAAATAAGAAGGGGTAATAGTGGAAAAAAAAAAGGAAAACAAAATTTATAAAATTGTCCGTGTCCACACTTCCAAATTTCGTGTTCATCATTGTCCTTCGTAAAAGAGTGGACACAAAAGTATAAAAAACTGTCTCGGAGACAATATGTCCACTGTCCATGTCTCTGCTTCCAAACACTTTTTAAACAAGTGTTGTCCATGTCTCCGTGTCCTGCCCCCGAAAACAAACGCTACCTTTGTGTTTCGTTTGTTTTGAGTGAAAGAAGAAGAGTAACTGAGAATTGGGAGCTGTAACTAAATGGAGATGAAGAATTACCTCAATCATAATAGGAGATGGCATCGTATTTAACCAAAACGTTGTCACTTAATACTACATGTGGAAAGTCGTTTCGGAATGGATTAAACGTTTGATGGAAGGATAAACGAGATTGATGTTGAATTTTTAAGGGACTAATTTGATTAAAAAAATTATTTAGGAACAAAAACAATGATCGACCAATCTTTCGAAAATTAATTTGACCATTAACCTTGTATACATGACAGTAATATATATATATATATATATATATATATATATATATATATATATGTATATATATATAATAGTAACCTTCTTGTTAGAGTTTAATTAGAATCAATTAGATCAATTAGTATTATTTAACATATTTGAATATTTATTATAAGATATTACGTCTTTATTATTACAGTTCTCTTAGTATCTATAAATACCCTTTTATATTATATCATTCCAGACATCTTGAATAGACAACTTGAATACTCACTAACATTTTTTCTATTGCTCCATCTCCCCTTTCTAACATGATATTAGAGCCATGGTATTCTCCTTGAGGAAGACAAGTTGATTTTATTCTGGTGAAATCACTATACTTTTCATACTTTCTTCTGTGCCATTTTTTTTTCTCTTTTGCCAATCCTTTGATACTTTTTTGACCCCACCGATTAGGTCATTCACTACTTACTTATTCTCATGGAGAAACCATATGTTTTTCGTCACCTTCCGATAATTTGTCATCTCTTCGCACTTTGTCACTTTTCAACAGTTTTCCGGCAGTTCGCCATCTTTTCAGCAATTTTTTGGCAGTTAGACACTCTCCATCTGCGTTCTCTTTCGATAGTTCTATCTGCGTTTCCTTTCGCCAGTTTCATCTGCACTTCCTTTTGGCAGTTCCGTCTGTGTTTCCTTGTGGCAGTTCCATCTGTACTTTCTTGTGGCAGTTCCGTCTGTGCTTTCTTCCGACAGTTCCGTCTGCGCTTCCTTCCGACAGTTCCGTTTGCGCTTCCTTCCGACAGTTCCGTCTGCACTTTCTTCAGGCAATTCCGTCTGCACCCGTTCTATCAGTTTATGTATTTTTTTTATTTAGTTGTTTCAAATAAGTTTCAAACTCAAGTTTTCACTTGAATTTGAGGAGGGATATTAGAGTTTAATTAGGATCAATTAAATCAATTAGCATTATTTAACATATCTAAATATTTATTATAAGATATTACGTCTTTATTATTATTACAATTCTCTTAACATCTATAAATACTCTTTTATATTGTATCATTCTAAACATCTTGAATAGACAACTTGAATATACTCAATAATATACAAATCCTTTCTTCAATTAAGTCTCTTATTTCTAACACTTCCCTATAAAAAATAGAAGTTGTTAGGATAGGCATGATTAATCAAAATGTGTCGTGTGAATGTATGTAATTATTCACCCTTCTTTTTTTCATCATCACGGTTCAGTTCACCATTTTTTTCATCATCATTTTTTCTATTGATAATAAAAAAACGTCCAAAAAATAGTAACATTTATTTCAATCAAACAAAACTAAATAATCATTTGAAAATAATCAAAACACATATAACAAAATCGGGGAAAAAAAAAGAAACAAGGGAAAAGAATGGGAGAGTGTAGCACATTCAAAAGTGATGAATGAAATTAGAAAATTTACCTAGCACATTCCAAACTCATGAATAAGAGAGAGAGAGAGCGCGCGCGCGTGAGAGTAGGTGTGTTTTTTTTTTTTTTTTGAAATATAACTTGAATGTAGAAAGAATTTTGGGTGTTATTCGATGGAATTATTAAGAAATTATGTTTCTGATTTTAAATGGATGAGAGAAGGTGTAAGAGATATTAAATTTGAATGTTTTAATAGAAGTAGTTAGTTATTAGCTGAGTAATGGTTAATTAGTATTATTTTTTTTACTATGTCACGTATATATCAAAATCAGTCATTAAAGTTAGTTATCAGTATAAAATATATATTAAAATATAAATACATATTAAAAATAAATTAAATCACATATGTATTTATACACAAATATATTAATAGTTAATTTTAGTGACTTATATATTTTAGTATACTAATAATATTTTTGTAATTTTTTGTTGTTATTGTCTGACTAGTTACGATTTCGCTAAAGAATCAATTAGGCATGAAACTAACTTCAACTAATTAATTAAAAATTAAGTTTATTATAAAAAATAACTTTTTATTATTCTAATTTTTCGAATTTTAAAATAAAAAAATATTAGCTTAGTTGGCTTCACTCGTAATCCATATGATATGGAAGTTGATTAGCTTCAAGGCGAAAAAGATACCAATTTTTAAGGTAGGTGACACATTAATTTGGAGGAACTAGGCAACCATGTCGAAGTTAGTATAACAACGATGGTCAAGTTTGTTTAATTTAGAGAAGAAAAAGAAATATAAAATAGTATAGTTGGCAAAGCCAACCCATATCTTTATTATGACTATAATTGTTTTTGTATCGTCACAAATTGACGGTCCCCTACCCCACTAGCTAGTTCCAATATGTTGATTTTTCGTATACATTATTACTTGGTTGCAAGTAGCAACACACAAAGGTGTCGACCTAAACGAAGCAAAACAACAAAATAAAAGATAAAGTGAAGACAAAGAGAGACGTAATCTTATAACCTTTCTTCATTGCCTATTATTGTTTTGGACGACTCAAATAATAGGTCCAATCTAAGAGCAGTTAATAATCGATTCTTTGGAGCATATATCGTGGAACAAGCTAAGCGATATATTTCACAAAATTATAAAAAAAAAAAGAGAAATAAATGAAATGACGTTAAGAGAATAATGGTCAAATGAAGTTTCAATTCAAATCAATCCCTTCCCCTTTTCTGTCAAGTTGATAGGGACCAACTTCACAAATTAGAAGTGTATTTTTTTCAATCTCAATAACTACTGTAATGTAATTAAAAAGTCGAAAATCATTTTAATGCAATTTGCTCATTTCAAAGATTAAAATAGACTCTAACTCCACTTTTAATTATATAAAAGTGACATAATGAAAAAAAAAAAACCAAATATTTCCAAATAAAAATATACTAAAATATAGTACACACAATTTAAAAAAAGAGGAATGCTACACATACAAGTCATTTGGTTTACAAGTCATACAAGTTGGGAGAAACTTAACAAAAAGCACGCTGACCCATATACGATTTTCATGGCATGTTTCGCATTCCTCCTTCTCCTCCTCCTCTTCCTTCTTCTTCTCTTTCTTCTTCTCCTACTCTTCTTCTTCTTCTTCCTCCTCCATGAAAACGAGCTTCTTGTCAAATCTTTTCGATCTCCTTCGTGCGTTCGATCTCTCTTTGCCTTTTCATTCGTTGTTTAATCTGCGTTTATCACTAGTATACTTGCTTCGTTTTTTTCGATTTTCATGGTTTCTGAAATCAAGCTTTGAAATCGTTTTGAAGATAATGGAACTTCAGAAATACACCCAAACGATTACAGAAATACACCCAACCGATTACAAAAATACACCCAAACGGTTACAGGAATTCACCCAAACGATTACAGAAATACACCCAAGGGATTACAAAAATACACCTAAAGGATTTAAAAAATACACCAAAAATTCGTTGAAGTACACCTTATGTATAATTCAGAACTCTTCCTCTTTCTCCTCCTCATCTTCTGCTGCTTTTTCTTCTTCATTTTCTTATTTCATATTCTCATAATTCTTTTTTAGAGGAAAAAATCAAGCAAAGAAAAAAATACATAATGTTGCAAAATCAAAAGAAGAACGAGGAGAAACACGACGATGAAGATAAAACACTTCAAAGAAGAGGCACGGAAAAAGAAGAATAAGGAGAAGGAAAAGAGGAGGCATGGAAAAAGAAAAAAAAAGAAATAAATGACTTGTATGGAAAAACGCTTATATGTGAAGAATTTCTCTTTAAAAAAATGCAATCAATGCGTATAATATTAAAGTTTAATCTTTTTTTGTGTTTTATATTATTTCTTGTTAGCCAATCCCTTAAAGTATTTATTATAGGGTTCATAATTAATTATGAAGTAAAATATTATTTTAATTAATTATGAAGTATTTATCTTTTATTATTATGATCATTATCATACTAATAAATCTTTAAATTTAATCAAAAACTTTATTATATTAACAATTTAATATAATAACAATAACAAATATTTGACACATGATACATTATCATTATACTATACTTATTTCCAACACATCACATACAAGAACAAAGTGGTTCAATATGTAACTTTTGCAGAATTGTGGAAGATGATGACTCATATTTTCACCACATCATCGAGAACTCGAATTCAAAACCTAAAAATTCAGCTTCGAACTTGCAAGAAAACCTCAACTACATCTGGATATTTGTCTAATATTCGAAAGCTTGTAGATTCCCTTATTACAATTGGCTGTCCAATCCAAGAAGATGATCACATCAATCCCTTCAACAGCAAATGACAATGCATGGTATGCAGAATTTGGAGCCTCCCGTTATATCACTGCTCAACATGCCAATTTCTTGAATTTTTCAGACTCTTCTCAAACTCCTGAGCAACTATTTGTTTGTAATTACCAAGGAGTACCAATTTTACATCATGGCTCAACTACTCTTTATAATAAATATCACAATATTTGTTTTAAGCTAACAAATTTGTTGCATGTTCTTTTAATTACTCAAAATTTACTAAGTATATCAAAGTTTACAAAAAAATAATCATATCTATTTTGAATTATAGCCTAAATTTTGTGTGATTTGTCATCAAGTTACCAAGAAACCTCTCTTAAAAGACTAATAAATTAAAAATTCATCTCTGTGTAATAGATATATTAGTGCTGATAATAACAAGTAATAAAATGAGGAATTTTTTAGAATCAAATTCTTTGCCTAATAAAAATTCATCTCTCTTTGCCTATGTCATCTATCTGGAGTTTAAATTCTGTTGATTTTACTTTAGGTACTTCCAATAATGTTGATGCAAAATTAAAGGAAGATTTCAATTCAAAATGCATCGCTAGCTCTTGTCCTGTAGCTTTTGGTATATTTAGACTAAAATTTCAGGTGATGTTACACTATGGCATAAAAGGCTTAACCACATACAGTACTCTAAAGAAAATAAGTTTGGTGATGAATGAATGTGGTTTATCTATATCAACTAAAAATGAATCTCATAGAGTCCTGAATTTTGCACAATGGCAAAAATACAGCATTTGCCATTTCAATCATCTGAATCAGTGTAGTAATTAGCATGCTACTTGAGTTTGTATATATAGTTGACATTTGAGGCCCTGCCCCGTCTAATTTTGTCAATGGTTTCAAATACTATATTAGTTTTCTTAGATGCTTATAGTAAAATTACTTGCATATATCTTCTGGTTAGTAAAAGTCAAGCTTTAGAAGTTTTCAAAAATTACAAAGCTTATATTGAAAAACAAACTGCTTGTAGCATTAAAGCCCTTTAGAGTGATAATGGACAAGAGTTTCTGTACAAAGTTTTTACACAATTTTTAATGAAAAGAAAATACAGAGAATAATGCTTTTTTTTAACAATATAAATAATAGACTAAAAAAATTAATTTTAATTTTAAAAATCAAATTTTGAATGAATTAGCTAGATATAATCCTTGTTTTGAATTTGACTTTCAACGACCACAAACTCTTCCTCCCATATCCACATTGTGCTCCACCCCTACTCCCCACAACTCCCGCCGTCTCTCGCAAACCACCGCACGCATTCTAGCTTCTCAGCCTTGTCACGCCTCCATCCCGCCCATAGTTGCAGGCAACCCAGCCTCATCGCACCTCCATCGCACCACGGTGACTGTCTCTGCCTCCTTGCCTCCATCGTGCATGCGGATGTTTATTTTTCATGCAAATGGGATGTTTATTTTTTGTACGAATGGAATGTTTGTTCTTAATATAGAATGATTCACCTGCATTTGGAGTTAGTGATGGCGGGAGATGGTGGCACTTGGGAGCTTTCTTGATGGTGAGAAAGACTATGTGTTGGGGTAGGTAATGGATGGCTGGCTGCAATGAAAAGGGATTTGGGTTAGAAAGGGATGTAATTAGGTCAAAGTGAAATTAAATAAAAGTGGTGGGGTTTAGAGTGAAAGTAAAATTAAATGGTTAGTAAATTTGAAATGCAACCTATTATTCACGTTGTTCACATCTCTCATTATTCACTTAGCAAAATTTACAAAAAGATAATAATATTTTTAGAAAATGATCATATCTTTATACTCACCAACAATAAGAAAGTATCAAAAGAAAATATAGACATATTTCAAAAATTAATTTTTCTCTTTTAACTACAATTGGTATACTTCTAATACATTGGAATTTTGTCTTTATTACTGCTTTGTATATAATAAACAGAGTGCCTACACCAATTCTACATTCTAAAAGTCTTTTTGAAATTCTATTTGAGTTAGTTATCATTGGGAAGTTAGTTAAGAGTTTAGAATCTGTTATGGAATCTGTTGATAGTTGGTTACTTATGAGTGGCCATCATTCACACTCATTTTGTGTATATAAGAGAGATAGCTACATATGTAATCACACACACTCAATAATATAGCAATTTCAACGTTACATTCACAATTCATACTCTTCAACTTTTTCTCAGCGATTCATCTCTTTCAATACTTTTTACAAATAATGCCCTAGAAATTTTTTTTTTTGGTTTAGTGATAACTCGAGAAAATCTTTTGGGTTTATTTGAATTACTTTATATATATTTTTTATATTTATCTTATACTTAAATTTTTTTTTTGGAGTAGTTTAACAAAGATCGAATTCTAGATCTTTCGGTCATAAAAGCTCTAATACTATACTACGATATTATTTCTTTTAAAAAAGTAAGTTGATAAAAAAATACATAAATAATTATAAAAATGAGCTCAAAATGCTAGTCGATTCCATGTTTATGGCGAGTTGATAGGCCGACGGATTAGTCCGTTTAACTCTTTTAAAAAATATATAATAAAATTAATAAAAAATAAATACAAATAAAAAATAGTCAAATTATAATACAATTTTTATTATTTTTTTAAATTTTTAACTTTAATAAAATTGTTAAAAATAATATTCGTCAATATCTTTATTTTAAAAAATAAATTACATAATTTGAATATATATATATATATATATATATATAAATAAGTGTAAAATAAAATAAATAAATTAATAATTAATAATTAAAAAAATAAAAAAAATATTTAAAAATTATATAATTATTAATTTTTATAATATTAATTATTTTTTTATTTAATAACTTTTTTTTGGCAAAACCTACATATTTAGTCGTGCGGATTTGACGAATTTTTTTTATCCAGTGAATTTTAAATTTTAATTCGCTTCGTTCTTTTTGACGAATTCAACGTGTTACAAGAGCGAAGCCAGATGGTAAAAAAGGGAGTGATGATCCTCTCTAATTTTAATTTTTTACATATAAATTATATATAAATTTTAATTTAGTCCTTTCTTAAAATTTTATTTTAATCTTAATTTATTGTATAAATATTTTTTATTTTCTTTAATATTTTATCCAACTTCACCCCTAACGTGTGGGTTCCATTTAGACACCACTAATTTATATGTACTAGCTAAGCTAGATCCAAAATTAAAAAAATGCACTCGATGATAACTTCAACATGCATGTTAAACACTTCATTATTGGACTATGTATAGCTAACGATCAACATACATATGAATCTCTCTCTACCTAGGTTTGTGCAGAATTCACATAGGAACATGCAAATGCACATATACATAGAACATTATAAACTATATATAAAGTATAAACGATTAAATCAAGACATTGACCACCGTATGTTCAGTTAATTAATTTAATATGTTGTATACTGTATATATAATTATTGCTATGATGAACTTACATCAATGTCTCTCTGCCCATAGTATACTTCTAATTAACAATTTATCTATTTTGTATTTTAAAGATATATATTAAAATTATAAATTAAATTTTTTTATTAAAAATATAAAAAATTAAAATTTTAATATATTTATTAAATAAAAAATTTATCAAGTACTTTTAAAATAATATTAACTAATTTTTTTATATAATTATTTATTTATTTAATTTATATATTTAAATAATTTTAAATAATATATTTAAAATTAATTACTTTTAATAATATAATAATACATAATAATATATATAAAAAATTTTACACTATTAGGACATAAAAATTAAATTTTTATTTAAATTGCGGTCCACCACCACAACAATATCAGACTCTAACGGTATCTTGATACGATGCTAAAATTACATAATTCAAGAGAGCGACATAATTATATAGTAGACTATAATAAACAGACTATAATGAGCAATTTAAAATGTATTAGGAGCATTTTGTGTTGGGAAAATGTATTAGCAAAATATATGCGTGGTGCTAATTTCATCCCATCTTATCAAATCCCATCATGGCCTAAACACCAAAGATTTTTAAGTGCTTAGAGTTGACATTTTCCATAGTAATGCTATCCATTTGTCGCAAATTTAGGTCATCCACGTCTTATTATATATTGATATTAGATCCCAAATTGATATCCTCAAATTTGACTTGTTTTTCAGGGCGGAGTTAGATGAAATATTTGAGGAGGACAAAAAATATTTACACAATAAAATAAAATTAAAATAAAATTTTAAGAAAGATTAAACTGAAATTTATATATAATTTACATGTAAAAAATTAAAATTAGGGAGAACAATTATCCCCTTTCTATGTATGTAGCTCCGCCCCTGTGTTTTTCTAAGAAGGCTAACCATGTATATATGTATACTTGAATATATATTATTTCTGTTAAAAAAATATTTGATAATAAAAAATAAATTTGCTAAAAATAGTTAAATTTTGTTTTATTAATAATTAATAAATATTAAATAAAATAAATTTTAACTGTTTTTTTTTTTAATATTACTCATTTTTATTAAAATATTGGTAGAAATTTTAATCAAAATGTGACTTTATCATGTTGTCTTAGCATTTTAAATTGTTCATGATCCTTTAGTGGGAAAGAAAAGTGGAGTTTCTTTTAGGGATGCAACAAAGCTATAATATTCTTATATTTCTTAAATCATCACTTAATTAATCACAACACATTAAAGTTAATATTATTAATTGAATACATTTGGAAGAGGAGATCGAACATATTAGATTGTCCACTTTGACAAGTTGTTCATATATAGTATAATTGTTTAACACCTGAACCTTTATATAAAATTTATGATATACATATATGGTTTTCTATAGTATTTTCCAACCGAATAGATTAAAAATTATTTCATCGTAAAACTGAATTTTATTTAAATTTTTTTTATTAATTAATAGATTGTTATATAAATAATTATGAGTGTTTAAGTTAATATATAAAATAATTTTAATTTATTTTAACAATATTGTCCAACTTATCTCGTCCAATTCAATATATATTAGGATTAATTAGTATTCATTAAAATTATTTAATATATCTAAATATTTATTATAAGATATTATGTCCTTATTATTTTGATACTCTTAGTATTTATAAATATCTTTTTATATTATATCATTTTTGATAATTTAAATAGACACAAATTTTTTTTTATTGTTCTCTCTTATCCTTTCTAACATAGTATCGAAGTCATGATATCATTCTTAAAGAAGATATATTGTTTTCTTCTAGTAAAATTATTGTAGTCTTTACATTTTTGTTTATGTCATTTTTTTTTTTACTTTTTCTCACTTCTTTGATATTTTTTTATCTCACCGATTAGTCTATTATTTTCGTCTTGTGTCTTTTCAAGTTTAATGAATCAAACATTACTGTCATTTACTGCTTACCTATTCTCATAGAGAAAGTAAATACTTTTCATCATCCTCTGGTATTTTATCATCTCTTCACAGTTTTACCACTTTTCTGCAGTTTTCGAACAGTTCACCATCTTTGCGGCAGTTTCGTTAACGCTTTTCTTACGATAGTTTCGTCTGCGCTTTTCTTGCGACAGTTTCGTTTATGCTTATTTTGCTGCAATTTTATCTGCGCTTTCTTACGGCAGCTTCGTCTGCATGTTTTTTGCGGTGTCTGCACTTCTTTGTGGCAGTTTTGTCTGTATTTCTTTTCGACAGTTCCGTCTGTACCTGTTTCTATTAATTTATGTAGTTTTTTTATTTTATTTTATTGTTTTAAATAAGTTTCAAACTCAAGTTATCACTTGAGTTTGAGGGGAGATGTTAGAACATCTTCTAAATTCTAACCTTTTGAGTTAGTCGAATGATTAAATTTATTTATCTATTTAAATAAATGTTAAAAATTTAAATTCTATCTTATATACAGAGTAACTCATTAGCCAATGATAATTTTTAAATAAAACTTAAATTTATAATAAATTAATTCTTAGTCAGTTCAATAAAAAATATCGTAAAAAATCAAAAAGTGTTTTTTTCTTCTTTTAACAAACATTAGAATTTGTCAAATAAACAAAAATCACTTTTCATCCACACATTTTCTCTTTGTAATATAGTAGTTAAACATAATAGGTACAGGGACGGATTTACATAGGGCAATGGGGGCACTTGCGCATTCTGTTATTTTATTTTTTTTAAATATGTATATATAACATATTTTTATTTTAAATTTTTATGATTCTATTATAAATAAATTAAGTTTAATTATTTAAAATTTTAAATTCATTTTATTTTTCTATTATTTTGACTATTAGTTAAACTAATTAAATTTAGTCTTTTCTCATCCTTAATTTTCAGCTGTCGTCACTCCTTTATTCTCTTAAACCTTCTTTTCACTTTTATATTTTCAATTTTCTTTTTCTATTCCTTGTCTAATAGTTATCTTTTCTTCATCAAAAGGTAAATTTTAAATTCTCTATTTTTTTATATACATCTCTATGACTTTATATATCTTTCAATTTCATTGTTTCTCTTTTTGATATTTTCAATTCCAAATTTTAATTCAAGCAATTATAGTTTTGGTATTAATCTAATTTTTTATTCTCTTCATAAATTTATATATTTTATTTTATTCTCAACTTAGTGATCCTTATTATTTATTTATTTATCTTTTGTTCTATTTTATTATATGTAATTATGTTGTATATAAATTTTTAAAGTCAATTGATCAATTTGTTAATTTAGAATATACATTTTTTTATTTTTACAAATAATAATGAAAAAATATTTAAAAATAGTAATGATTATTTGGTTACATATATAAAGAGAGACATTCAATCAAGTTGATAATAAAATAATTATTCAACATTTTTAAAATATGAAAACAAAAAGAGAAGTACTTTCAAGATTTGAAGAAAAAAAGTTAGCAGCTAATGTAATTTTTGATTTTTTTTGTATTCGAATAATTAATATGCACTTTTATTATTTTTTTTAAATTTAGATTAATATATCTTTTGATAGTAATGTGTATTATTTTTGCCTCTCAACATAAATTTTTTGGGTTCGTCACTAAATAGGTATATATTACAGTGGCTATCACGATGATATTTATAGTAGTTATACAATTTAGATAACATTTTAAAATGTTATTAAAATTAATTTACGCTATTTATTATTAAAAACATTTTGAATTTTAAAAAAAATTGTAATTTTCATTTCTGCAATATTTTTCAAATGTTGCCAAATAGACTCCATCAGTATAATAACATGGGAAGTAGGTATGTTTATTTGAAAAACCTAAAAGCTTGTCCAAATATCATTATCCATTTGTGTTAGAAATAGGTTAAAAATGCAAGTATAGTAGTAGATATATACAATAGTATAGCAGTACATTTGATAATAAAACTATGCATTTTGGTGTGTACTTTGGTGCTTGATTGATGAAATTACACGTTAAAAAAAAGTTTTCAAGCTCAGGTTAGCTTATTGACACATAGATATATAGTGGGTACAAAAACTAACTAGCTTTTTTTTTCCTACGAGATCTTGTTTAGTAGGTCTAAAACTAAGTTATCGCAAATTGAAATTCTATTTAAAAATTTATTATTGGCCAATAATTACTGCATGTTCAGAATATAATTCAAATTCCTAACCCTTACTTAAATATTATATTAGGGAGTTAACCACTAGCTAGAACAACTAAGTTGGTTGGAAGGGAGCTAGCTAGGTTCTAAAGTTTGCAACAAAAAAAAAAATGTGTGGTTGCTGGTATAATAGTATGATTTAAAATGATAGCATTGAAGAATGAGAATTGAGTGTGATGATCTGAGCTTTGCATGTGGAATGAGCATTATTGCATGTGTTAATATGTGTTAGATCCTACATTTGGAAAGTTGCTTCTAAGTTGGACAAGTAAAGTTGGAGTGGCATGAATGAATGAATTGAAGTGAAGCATGTGACTCATCTTTGATTGTGGATTAGAAAGAAAGGAAAGTGTTGTGGACATATGAATATTGAAGGAGACCAACCACTGGGGTCATCGTCTGCAATACTATTTTTCTCTATTCAACCGCAACTAATTTTATATATAATGGACACAGTTTTACTTATTAAAATAAAAATAAAAGAATTTTATAGATAAAATAATTTATATAAATTTATTATATATAGTGTTTAATTTAATTTATTATATATAGAGTTTAATTTGATGCATTGAGAGTATAAATAGTTTTACATAATTATTAAATTAAATTTATATATTCAGATGAATTTTTAACTAACAAGTTTAAAAATTAGTTATTTATAATCAATAATGTTTGAAAAAAAATAACTAAAACAGCTAAATTTATCTTATTTAGTATGTATTAATTATTTAATAAATACTAAATAAAATAAATTTGGATTATTTTTTTAGTATTATCAATTTATTTATAATTATGTGACAATAATACATATTTAAAAGACTGTATAATTTTTTTATATTAATAGTATATAAAAATTAAACTAATTTATTATATTAAAAATTTTAAATTTTTTATATTTTTATAAGAAACTTGTACTTTTATATTCTTAGAAATACTTTTAATTAGAATATTTGTTAACATGGTATTTTTAAAATTATTGTATGATCTAATCAAAATGTAAACTCAATTTTTAGTTAAGCTAGTACAATTTTGTCTAATGCTTAGGATTTAGAATTTAACATCATGTGCATAGAAGATAGAATGATGATGACGATGGTGATGTTGATGGCGAAAATGAGATATATGCTCATATATATCTAAGACAGAAAAATTATTGAAAAATAGCAGTTAGCCTAAAGTGATGAAGCATTCTCAAATGGATAGGATTTATTTTGGGTGGTCTCTCTAGTTGCCTATCACCTTAGGCGCTACAAGTCTTTTTCTTTTTAGAGTATACCATTATTTTGGATTTTAAAATATTCTAATACAAATTAATTTGGGTTGGTCGAATGTTCAATTCATTTGTCTATTTAAATAAGTATGAGGTATTTGATTCTCATTTTGTACATACAGTAATTTATTGGCTAACGACAAACTTTTAAATGAAACTCAGATCTGTGATAAATTAATCCTTAACCTATCAGATTAGAAGATACCATAAACAAAAAAAAATTAATACAATGGTTTCAAAAAAAATTATATTATAATATTAGCCTCGTAAAAATTAATTTTGTTGAGAAAATGTACTATTTTTTATAACATTTTTAAAAAGAGAAATTCTCCACATAAAAGCGTTTTTCCATACAAGTCATATAAGTCATTTATTTTTTCTTCTTTTTCTTTCTTCATGCCTCCTCTTTTTCTTCTCCTTCTTCTTCTTTTTCTGTACCTCTTCTTCTTCTTCTTCTTCTTCTTTATTTTTGAAGTGTTTCATCTTCATCATCGTGTTTCTCCTCGTTCTTCTTTTGATTTTGCAACATTATGTATTTTTTTCTTCTTTGTTTGATTTTTCCTCCCAAAAAGAATTATGAGAATATGAAATAAGAAAATGAAGAAGAAGAAGCAGCAGAAGATGAGGAGGAGAAAGAGGAAGAGTTCTGAATTATGCATAAGGTGTACTTCAACGAATTTTTGGTGTATTTTTTAAATCCTTTGAGTGTATTTTTGTAATCCTTTGGGTATATTTCTGTAATCCTTTTGGTGTATTTTTGTAACCGTTTGGGTGTATTTCTGTAATCGGTTGGGTGTATTTCTGAAGTTCCATTATCTTCAAAACGATTTCAACGCTTGATTCAGAAACCATGAAAATCGAAAAAAACAACGAAGCAAGAATACCAGTGATAAACGCAGATAAAACAATGAATGAAAAGGCAAAGAGAAAACGCATGAAGGAGATCAAATTTGACAAGAAACTCGTTTTCATGGAGGAAGAAGAAGAAGAGAAGGAGAAGAAGAAGGAGAAGAAGAAGAAGAAAGAGGGAAAGGAGAAGGAGGAACGCGAAGCACGCCATGGAAATCGTATATGGGCCAGCGTGCTTTTTGTTAAATTTTTCTCAACTTGTATAACTTGTAAACCAAATGACTTGTATGTGTAGCACTTTTCTTTTAAAAAATGTTTAAATATTATTTAAAAATAAATTTAAAAGATTAGGTCAAATTTGATCGATATTCTTTTTAAAAAAATCGATTATCCACTTAAAAAAATTCACTTAATATTAAATTACAAATTTTATAAGAACGAAAAATCTCATTCTTTTTATATATTAAAAAAATCACGTAAAAATTTAATTTAAAATCTCTTTTAAAAGTATATTTCTCATGTAAAATATGTTATGTGCATTGGTAATTGAACTATACTTATAATCTCAGTAATAAAACAAACAAACAAGCATATATCAAAAAAAAAAAAAAAAACATCAGCAATGTTATAAGGATTGAGATCCGAGCAAACACAATAACCACGAATCTAATATTTGAAATTCAAAACATACATAACCACCTGAATAATAGGATCACTAACTCTAAAGTTATTACAAGGTAGTAAGTTCTGTCGTTTGTAGAAAACGAAGGCACCAACTAAACAAGATACGGCGAATAGAACACTATCAAAAGAATAAAAAAAGAAAAAAGTTTTTTATTTCTAGAAACTCTACTGACTTGAGCATCGAAGTATTTTCTGCAAGAGCCCCGACAGATCGAAGTTTTCACCGAACAAAAAGGAAAGATCAACGACGCCAAGAATACGGTGCGCTCAAAGAATTTGGACAATATCTCGGCTAAATCACTGGTCAACTCAGAACATTTTAGCGCCCATCATGGGCCGAGTAAATTAACCCCACTAAATTTCACTTTTTTAATTTTAGCACCCATCGTGGCCCCTATAAATTAACTCCGAAGTTCGATGTGTACACTCAATTTAATACCAAGAGGGAAGACATCATCAAAGAAATACTTAATGCTAAAATTATCAAACCACCAAGTAGGGCCAGATCATACCAAGATCAGAAATACGTGGACAAATATAAATAATGTGCTTTTTTACAAAAAAATTTGGCCATATTACCGATAAATGCGTCATTGCTAGAGATCTCCTGGAAAGATTATCGAGATAAGGTCTTTTGAATAAGTATCTAGATGGCCGCATACAACAAGGACAGTCGAAGGCAAATGGCACACAATCAGAAGATGTCCCGAGCACACACGAAAAGTCAAAATACCAACCATCCCCAACAAGAGGAGTAATCAACTACATCTCTGGATGGTTCTTAAGGGGGGACTCACAAGCTTGGCAAGGAAAAGAACCTACCGAACAATGCTAGTGGTAGAAGGGACGCCTTCAGAAGTAGCACCACAATCATCCACGTCCACAATCACCTTCGAGCACTTCGATTACCAAGCAAAGGCAACAAATTTAGATGACTCAGTTGTCATTTCAATTCAGGCAGAGGACCTCTTAGTAAGGAAGGTCCTCTTTGACCCAGGCAGTAGTGCTGACGTGTTATTCTATTCCATATTCCAGAAAATGAAGTTAAGTGAAAAAGCACTGCAACCTTCCTCGGGGGAGTTGGTGGGCTTCTCCCCCAAGAACAGGTACCCGTCCTCAGACACCTGTGGATAAAGGTGATACTAGGAGAACACCTATTATCTAAAACAATGGATGTTTAATTCTTAGTGGTCGACTGCGTTAGCCCTTCATTCTCGGTAGACCTTCCTTAAATTCTTTGTGTACAATAGTTTCTACTATTCACTTGTGTGTTAAGTTTTATGTGAAAGGTAACCAGGTAGCAACTATTCATTCTTATCAATGGGAGGCAAGGCACTGTTAAAACACGAGCCTGAAAGCCAACCGGTGCAACCACCAAAGACTGAACCTTCACAAGCTATATACAACATCGTCGACATTTCAAACACAACCAAACTTGATCCAAGAGAGGATTTTAAACAAAGGTCTTCCCCAGTGGATGACCTCGAAAAGGTAATTTTTGACGACAATGGTAATCGAGTTACTTCCATAGGTTGTTTTCTGTCTGCAGATGACAAGGAGCAAATCATCAATATACTCTGACAAAACATGGATCTCTTTGCTTGGACCCCTGCAGACATGCTAGACATTGACCTAAACTTCATATGCCATAAATTAAAAATTGATCCAACCATCCAACCTATAGCTCAAAAGAAACGGAACATGGGCGAGGAAAAGAAATCGGCTTGTCTGAAAGAAACCCGAAAGCTTCTACCAGCAGATTTCATCCGAGAATTACACTTTACCACATGGTTGTCTAATGTGATCATGGTAAGAAAAGCCTCAGGTAAGTGGCGAATGTGTGTAGACTTTACAAATTTAAACAAAGCATGTCCAAAAGATGCTTATTCCCTCCCATCTATTGACAAACTAGCAGATAATGCTTCAGGTTTCGGCCTTTTAAGCTTCTTAAATGCGTACTCTAGCTATAATCAGATTCTAATGAACCCCAAAGATGAGGATAAAACAACTTTTATAATTGAATATGGCAATTGTTATTACAAGGTAATGCCTTTTGGCCTAAAGAATGTAGGTGCTACTTATCAGCGATTAATGGATAAAGTTTTTGCTAAACAAATTGGAAGGATCATTGAAGTTTACGTTGATGATATGGTGGTAAAGACAAACCGGTGTCAAAGTCACAAAGCCGACTTCAAAGAAATCTTTGATCAGCTACGACAGCATAACATGAGACTCAATCTTGAAAAATGTGCATTCGATATCTAAGGAAGAACATTTTTGGGTTTTTCTCCAGAGGCATCGAAGCAAATCCCGAAAAATGTCATGCTATAATAAACATGCGAAGTCCACAAACAATAAAGGAGGTGCAACAACTTAACGGTAGATTGGCCACACTATCTAGGTTTTTGCCTGCTATTTCCAATCATTCTCACTATTTTTTAATATACTACGAAAATAATGCAGTTTCAACTGGAACTCGGACTGTGAAATGACATTTCAAAATTTAAAAACAACGGTATCCTCGCCTCTAATTTTACAAAAGACGACCCTAAGTACGCCTTTATTAGTCTATTTATCAGTTTCTACTAATGCCATCAGTTCTGTTTTGATCACAGAAATTCAGAATAAACAAGAACCGGTGTACTTCGTCGGCAAGTCATTGCAAAATGCCGAGCTAAGCTATTCACCCATGGAAAAACTAGCATATGTGCTAGTCATCACATCATGAAGGCTAAGACTTTATTTTCACAGCAACACCATCGTCGTCAAAATAAACCAACCTTTAAGGCAAATCCTAACAAGACCCGAGGTATCTGGACAATTGGTAAAATGGTCAGTCGAGCTGTCTGAATTCGACATTAATTACGAACCTTGGACCTCCATGAAAGCGCAATTTTTAGCCGACTTTATAGTCGAACTAGAAACACAAGCAGAACAGATCGGCGTGTGGCACCTGTATGTTGACGGGGCGGCCAACATAGAAAGATCAGGAGCAGGGGTACTGCTCACCAACCAACATGACTTACATACCAAACAGTCAATCCAGTTCTCTTTTCCAACAAGTAATAACCAGACAGAGTACGAAGCATTACTTGCCGGGCTCAGTTTTTAAGCATCACTCACGTACAGGTATATTGCGACTCATTATTGGTCGTCCAACAGGTAACATGTCATTTTCAAGTCCGAGACCAGTTACTTGAAAAATACTTTACAATGGTAAAATACCTCATCTCTCAGTTCAGTTCATTTCATTTCCAATAACACATATAACTCGGGAACATAACACCCGAGTTGATGCATTATCAAAATTAGCTACAACCAGGAAATACATGAATGAATCTATTTTTTGTTAACTCACCCTTGCTGAGCCTAGCTTTAGCAACAAAGCTGTTTTGTCCATTTCACAGGTCCAGGATTAGAGAGAACTATACAAGCAATATATATGAACAGGAAACACACCAGCTAGAACAACAAACCCGACAATATTCAAAAGATGAGCAGCTTTATTTACAATGCTGGGAGAGACGAATTATATAAAAGAGGGTTCTCACAACCACTTTTGCGTTGTTTGGGGAAAGATGAAAGCGGCCTCGTCATGACTAAAGTCCATGACAAGGTGTGCAGTAATCACATCGGCGGGATGAGTCTAACCTCAAAGATAGCCAGAACAGGGTATTACTAGCCAACGATGAAACAAGACTACATCAACAAAGTCAAACGCTGCGACAGCTGTCAAAAACGCTCCTCAATCATTCACAACCCAGCTAAGTTATTACACACCTCAGAGATAAGTTGGCTTTTTTACAAATGGGGGCTGGACATCCTCGGACCATTTTCCAAAGCCCCCCGGTCAGGTAAAATTCTTACTAGTTGCAATTGATTACTTCTCAAAATGGATAGAAGCACACCATTGGCAAAAATAGGTGCTAACAAAATTATGGCATTTCTTTGGAAAAATGTTATTTTTCATTTCGGATTACCTCATGCTATCATCATTGACAATGATCGGCAGTTTACAGACCAAAACTTAGCAACATTTTTACAGGGATTTCATCTAAAACATTATTTTTCTTTTGTCGAACATCCACAAACAAATGGATTAGCCGAAGCTGCAAACAAGGTAATCCTCCAGGCTTTAAGAAAAAAGCTAGGAGATGCCAAAGGTCAATAGGTAGAGCTCATCCCAAAAGTCCTTTGGGGCTACAACACTACCAAACAAACTACAACACAAGAAACACTTTTTCGACTCGTTTATGGCACAGATGCAATAATCCCAGTAGAGATTGCCCATAGCTTAAGACGAGCCGAGCATACTACACCAGATGAGAACGAAAATACAAGAGAACTTGAATTCAAGGTTGTCAAACTCGCGAGTCTAAGTAAACTCGTGGAGTTGACTTAGACTCGACTCGCGAGTTAACTCGTAAACTCATATGAGTTCATCTGTTATGAAGTTTATATATATATATATATATATATATATATATATAATGTATATTTACTCAATTCTAACTCTTCAAAATTAATAATATTAATCTTAAAGCACATAATAAATTAAAATAGTAGCATACATTATAACAAATATTTTAAAATACACATTCAAATCTTCTATAATTATTCTTATACAAATACAATATAGAACACACAAAATTAAAAATTCTAAATCTATAATACTAAACCTTTAATTGAACATTGAACAATATTAAATAATCAAATTAACTCTAATCAAAATAATTAATTACTAATCAGCCATGAATGGATGAACCATCTGGCCATCTAACATAAACGATAAGCAATAGGCTAAAATTAGAAGCAATAAAATTTAAAAAGCAAAAACAAGCTAAATCAAGAAGCAAAGGCTCAAAAACAGGGCAAAAGGCATACAAAAAATAGAGGATACAGAAGAAAAGAAGGGGCAAAGTCAGAGGATAGTAGAGATGTAAAGAAATACAAAGTAGAGGACAACATAGGTAAAATTCACAAAGACAATAGCGCAAATCAAAGCAGAGGTAGCAAACGCAGGCGAACAACGACAGCTCGACGGGGAACAGCGACTGTGGCAGAACATGGAGAAAGTGAGACTTGAGAGAAACGACGCAGATGAGTGAGTTGTGAGTGTGTTTTCTTTCATTCTTTGGGAGTGTTATCATAACCCTAATAAAAAAAGTATTTTTTTCGTTTCAAAATGACGCTTTTTTGAGCAAAAATGAAGAAAAATACAAACTCGCTAACTCGGTCCTAAACTCACGAGTTTGTCCGAGTTTGACCGAGTCTAGCCGAGTATAGCCGAGTTTACTTAGGATAGAGTCTATGTCCGAGTCAACTCGATTCTATATCTAAACTTGTGAACTCGTACGAGTTTACGAGTTAACTCGAGAGTTTGACAACAATGCTTGAATTGGACACGATAGACGAAGAAAGGGAGAAAGCAGCAATAAGGCACTGGGCCATGCAAACCATAATCCAAAGGAAATACAACAAAAAGGTCCATCTCTGAACATTCCTCAAGGGAGACTTCGTCCTCAGACGGATAGAAGAAGCACAAAATCCATCAACTCATAGCAAGCTCGCCCCGACATGGGAAGGATCTTACCGAGTAACAAAAGTTCTCGGCAGAGGAGCATACAAACTCCAAACATTAAAAGGTGTTAATGTCCTCGGTATTTGGAATGTTTCATCACTTAAACTTTATTTCACTTAAAATCATATAGGAAAGGAGAAATACTCTTTTTCCTACTCACAAGCTTTTTCTCACAATGGATTTTTCTTGGGGAGGTTTTAATGAGGTCCCCCACCCTATATCATTCATATGTACATTATTCAAACTTCATTATAAATAATACGATATAATATTGAACAATATACGATGTCAAAACAGCAAATTAAGCGAAATTCCTTATGCAGACATAACCATTAATCACAAAAGCAAAAGTAACAAAGTTTGGCGACACAAACTAACATCATCCAAATAGCTAACAGCTACAATCGACCATACTATTATATACAAACAAAATGCTAACAAGAAGAGATTTCAAATCACTCTTTTTGGCCAACAGAAACACTTTTATCTTGGTTCTCGACCAGCACATCATCATCCAACGGTTGACCATTAGATACAATCTTTGTAACATCAAATATCGCCACATCCACGTCAGGTGCAATCACCCCTACTTGGGCTATAGCTCGGTCAAAGCCCTGCGTAAAAGCACTCAATACTTCATCCTCCAACTCAGCAATCCTTGCCTTTATCTTTTCACCCTCAATCATATTCAGTTCCAACTCATTTCTAACCCTTTTTTTGCCTCATTCTCCGAATTCTTTAAGTTTTCTTTCAAACCCTTCACTTCCATATTCAGTTTGTTCATCTTTTCGTCTTTTTTCTTCACAGACTCCTTCAACTTCTTTATAGCAGCAATATTATCACCTTCCAAAATAGCATTCGATTCAGACGTATGACCAATCGAAATCAACCGACCACCAATAACCTTAATACAAACAATATCATATCAGGATTAGCAAATACAAATAGAGCAAAGAATCAAAAACACAAAAATGCAAACAAAACTCACCTGCAGGTATCAAGCCACACCGATCTTACCAACTTCGTGCACGATTTCACATCAGCATCAACCTAAGCAAACTCATCAACAATGGCCATGAAAGGATAGCTTTTAGTCCACAACAAATTCATGGGGCCCTCCTTGTACTCATGAAAAACTAGCTGGCTCTGATGAGCAACATTGGTCTCCTCAGCCATGAACACCCCACTGTTTTCCTTCAGCTTAGTCAAATCAACAACTCTTGACGATGTATCACCCCTTTTTTTCATTTTAGATTTCCCTCCTGATAGGCCACAAAATGAGCACCGTACGTCCACATCACTATCTTTTGCCACATTAATAGAAGATCCTTCTTTCTCTTTCTTCTTGGCCTTCTTAACAAAAGCCTTCAAATTGACAGTGGTTAGGGTTGGGGCCTTCTCACCTGAAACAAAAACCACAAATACAACAAATTAATCACATTATAACCACTCCTAAATCACAACATCAAAACATACAAACCTAGATTACCTAAATACTCCTCCATTGCTTCTCTATCTCCTTCGAGCTTCAACAAACTAGAAATTGATAACATCTCCAAACGATAACATTGCAGATACTAAAAATTCTAAAATATACTCCTCACTCTTCACCCTATTTTCACAATCCAAAATCTATTTCGGTTTCGGAGACTAGAAAATAAGGAACCTTTCATTCATCAACGAGCCCAGGAAGAAAGGATAAAAATCCTCACTAATTTGTACTTTCACAAACATCTCTTTAAAGTCCTTAAATGAGGACTTATACAGACTAAAAATGCTACGACCTAGGTAACTATTCAAGTTTACTCAATCCCCTTTCCTCACACCCTTCGCCTGAAATAAAGAAAAGAATAACCCTAACGACATGTAACACTCCAAGTATTCCATCAAACACTCAAAAGCTCGCACAATGGCCAAGGAGTTAGGATACAACTGCGTCGGCGCACAATTCAATTGAGACAAAATTTCACATTCGAAGTCCGAAAGTCTCATGCCCGATTCCATCAACATGCAAGTGTATAAATAAAAGTAAGATCAATCGGACCTCCTCTCACACACTCTATCACTCTCCCCACAAGGCAAAAACTTCACCTTCAGTTATTCACTATTTTTATCCACCTCACTTCATTCAGTTGCGACACTAACTCAATTGGACTAAAAATCGAAATTTGACTTTTTACGTCATCATCAACCCAACCATATAGATTTCTCTCATCAACAACAGCCACTTTCTTCTTTCCCATCACCCGACAAACACACAATAAATAGACAATACTGAAAATAGACAAACAAACTGCTAACTTTCTTACTAATGGTTTTCTCTTCCTTCAGAAACGGTACAAATCCAGAAAGACAAATAGTTTACAACGTATTTCTCCTACTTGGGAGTTACTAAGACAGTAAAACCCCACACCCTCTCTCTCTCTCTTCCCACTACCCGCACATTTCTCTTTAAAAAAATCACAAAGAAAAGAAAAAGATACAAATTTACCTACGACCCATATCAATGGACCAACAAAAAAGGAAAAAAAAATATGTTGACCTTGGGGGCTCACAAGTACACTTTTTTTGACATATATTCTAAGCCGAGGACACAAGAAAGCTCAACCTGTTTTTATTTTATAGACTAAGTTTGGGGGCTATGAACTATACCTATACCCTCGACAATAAAACAAACAAACGAGCATATATCAGAAAGAAAGAAAACCTCGGCAATGTTCCAAGGGCCGAGATCCGAGCAAACACAATAACCATGAACCTAATATTCGAAATTCAAAACATACCTATCCACCTGAATAACAGGGGTCACTAATTCTAAAACTGTTACAAGGCAGTAAGTTCTGTCGTCTATAAAAAACAAAGACACCAACTAAACAAGACATGTCGAATAGAACAATATCAAAAAAACAAGAAAAGAAAATAGCTTTTTATTTCTAGAACTCTACTGATTTGAGCGTTAAAATATTTTCTGTAGAACCTCCGACAGATCGAAATTCTCACCGAGTAGAAAGGAAAGATCAATGATACCGAAAATACAATTCGCTCAAAGAGTTTGGACTATACTTCGATTAAGTCACTGGTCAACTCATAACAGGTATATATAAAAATTTAAATACAAAATAAAATATATATTAAAAAATAAATTAAATAATATATTTATATAATTATAAATATATAATTGCAAATTTAGTGAATAATTTTTTTATGTATATATAGTACGTTTGTTGTTGGTATTTAGTGCTTTTTACTAGACATATATAATTAAATTTTTAAAAAATCAAGATATCATGAATTCTTTCTGTTAGATTATTTTGTCTGAGACTAATTTTTCGAAATATCAAATAATAACTTAGTCTTCCGATAATTATTATTTTTACTAGGCAGGCACTGTTCAACATTTGGCAGTTACTTAATTTGGGACATAAAGGTATGTGTACGTTTAGATCAGAAGGTACCAACCATAGAGGAAGCTTACAAGAGGGTCGGACAAGGGTATCAACTATCAAGTATACTTGTTACATATAAGGCTGAAAATTCACTATTCCTCGTGCTTATTATTATTTCAACTTTTGTTTTTGCCATTCCAACACACTGAATAGTCTAATGAAAATTTTATAATTATTTTTATATAAAGATAATTTTTATTGTTAGATTGTAAATTTTAATTTTAATATATTATAAAGTGTTATTTTATTTAAAAGTGTTGTTATTCTTTTTAAAATATTAATTTTTTTTATAAATTATGTTTTTAAAATGTGACTAAAAAATATTTTAATATTTTTATTGGAGTAGGTTTCTTCTAAAATATTTATGAATTTTGTTTATTGAAATATTTAACAATATTTTATTAAATGAATTATTAGATACATAAACATCTAAAATAGCATTAAAAATGCCTACAAAAATTATTTTAAAAATAAAATCATTAAATCATTAAATAGACCATATATAAAATCCAAATTTACTTATTCTTATATCCTCAAGATTTTTTGGGAATTTATCAATCTTGTATTCAGATCTTATTATAATGAATTCCGCGAGAATTTTTTGTTTTCAAATTTGATTTTGAAATAATTGGTTAAAAAGACTATAAAAATATTGAGAATTTTTTAAGTGTTTTAGAAAGTAAGTCAATATTTTTATTCTGATTTATTAATTATTTTTTATGTCAATATATATTATAAGTTTATTATTAGTTTTTAATTTAAATTTAAAACAATAGTTAATTAAAAATTAATCACAAACTGACCCATATTGTTAACATAGCTAGAAATATAAAACAAAATGAATAATGCATCAAGAATATTCATTTCCTCTTAAAACATCTAAAAAATTCTTCAAAGTATTTACTATCTGACCAACCAATCTTATGCTGGTAACAGTTACAACCTCAATTAGCTCTCACATTCCATACTATACAAGAGATTTAAGAGTAATTATCTCGACAATATTAAATAAATAAATAAACAAAAAATATAACCATTCATACGCATCTTCTTTCGTCAGTTTAATTTAAAAAAAAAATTTATATATGACATAATATTAGAATTTTTACAATAAAAAATAAATTTCGTTAATTCTCCAAAAAAAAATAACATAAAATAAATTAAAAAATAAAAATAAAAAATATTTTAAAAGTATGTTATAAATATAACCATCCATAAACATTCTGCTTAAACTGTTGGAGGAGGTGGTTTTATGACAAAAACATTCACAAAAAAGTATTTTGACCTATTTTAATTTCTTGGATGAAACCAAGAGGGAAAGTGGGAAGTGAAAAGCATGATTTGGTTAGAAGGAATAATGATTTAATTGTGTGTGGAAGGTGAGAGGGTGATGAAGATAAGAGATTTTGTAGGTTTGTAAGAAATGGTTAGATGAGAGGCAGTGTGAAGAGAAAGGGTTATAGCAGCTTCTGTAGTTGAAGCGGATATCACAAACAAAGGGTCAACACTGTACAATCCTGTTAGGGGAGCTCAGAATATAAACAAATAAACAATAATTCACTCTCCTCACTCCTCACACTTCAATGTACGGTCGAGAAACAACCACCACAAACTCAACACTGCTGCTTCTATAATCTATTCTCTCAAACAAACAAATTCTATATAATTAAATAACTAGTTTTCATGCTTTTAGGTGACAATAATTGAGTACATATTTTTTTTCAACCATTTTAAGTGTACACCATACTAAAATCAGTCATCACTAGTATAAAATATTAAAATTAATTATTAATATAAAATATACATTAAAAATAATTAAATTATATATGTATTTATACACAAAATACACTAATAACTAATTTTGATAATAATTTTAATTTATACTTAATATTTTATTTTATCTTTTGTCACAATTGAGTAAATAATTAAAATGACCTTTAAAACTTTATATGTTAGTTATGCTGGCTTTTAAAATGTATGTTCAGTTGTTCACTCATTAATTAAATTAATCTTCTAAAATTTTTAACATTAATCTTATTTATCACTCATTTTGTGGGGCTTTTATTTGAATTAGAGTGCTTAGCTTAAACCTTACCGGATTATAGCTATATTTTAAATTTATTGTAAAATTTTAAATTACTACAAATTTAGAATATAGTTTAAAATAAATTAAAATATAATTTTAATTGTTCTAAAATGTAGCTTTTCAAAATGTTCACACTTGAATCAAACAAAAACTGAAATGAAAATCAATGCAATATAAAAAGAGGAGAAATAAATTGTTCAACTCCTTTTAAATTTGGGAGACTAATTTAATTGACTAAATATTTAAAAGACCAATTTGATTTATGGATGAAATTTGAAAGATTATTTTAATTAGTTCTCAAACAATTATTTAAAAATAAGAAAATCTCTATTACAAACTTTACACAATAAATTTAAGGAAAATTCTAGGGGTCAGCAGTTTTATTGAATTTTGACCAGCATGTAACCAACAGAGAAAGGTGAGCCATTGGATGAAATCTCACACTAATCTCACACCATCAAATTATCATTGATGGTTAATTGATGGCTAACAATCACAAAAATTGCTGGCCCCTAGCATTGCTCTAAATTTAATATACGAATTTCTTCTTTTTTTTAAATATAATTATTAATTATAGTTGTCAAAATAAATTATTTATATAATATCGTTTTTCAAAAAGGGTTATCAATAAAATTTAGTAAAATAAAGAAGACTCGCGTGATTTTTTGCATAGACAATGTAATTGAGATTGCACAAATAAAGGCTAATCTCTTATATTAAGGTGTATGTGTCTATTGGGAGAAAGTTTACTTAAAAAAGCATTATGTGTAAACTAAAATCTATTTAAATAAAATTTATTTTTCCTTTTACCATCAACTAAACATAACTTTAAAAAGAAAACAGAGAGAGAGGAGAAAGAGAGAAAAACAAAAAACAAAAAAAAAAGAACAAAAAACAAACAAACTAACTTTTAAGGTATGTATATGCCAATTAGTGACGGAACTTTTCTTGGAAAAACATGGGGCCATGACACAGACTATAAACTAGTGCAAAAGCACAATAGCATAGAGTAGAAACTAAACTAGTTTAGTTGATAAATAATGACTCTCTATGTATTTATCCCTTGCCCCTCAATTAGGAGTTCAAATCCCGAAAAATAATGACTAATAGACTTTGTCCTTTGAAGGACTGATAATGAATAAAAGGTCTTAGCTCTTAAAGTATGTTGAAAATTTTATCGATAAAATTATTTAAGAAGCAGAAAGTATAATTCTAAAGTATATACTTTATAATTTTTATCTATAAAGCGTGACTTCTTGTTAATATTTAAATATAAATACCACTATATCAATTTCAAGCTCCTCCACTGATGCCACAATTAGTGATGTAAATAATCCTCCGATCCACTTATAATCAAGATTTTTATTTTTCTTAGACATGAACAATATAATAGAGAGACCAAGCATTAAAGGCCTTCAACGAATCCATAAAAGTGGTAGGCTTCTGGTCCTATAAATGATTTCTTCACCCAAAAGGAAATCAATGCATTCAATTCATCACCTCAATAAGGTACAAGACTCTTAGTCAACGAAGCAAACAATATTGAAAAAGAAAGAATTTACAGACTGAAATTAACTTAGCTTGTATATTCATGACCGGAAAAAAAAATGTGCAATAATATTTAAGTTAAGAAATTAAACATGGCATACTTGAACATACAAAATAGTTCAACAAACTTAGTGATTGTGTCAATTAAATTAATAAACCTTGCGTCTTGAATTTGGATTGCAATAAAATATTAATTTTCAGTCACGTCACTTAATGAAAATTTCATGCACGAAACCTTCTTCATGTGTAATTGTGTACCATATACTATGCATTATTACTATACCCTCGCAATAAAATAGACAAATGAAAAAAAAATCAACTAGATTGTTTTGGTTGACCCCATTTACTTTGACAGTTGAAACAATTATATAATACAGTGTTAAAGTAGGAATCATAATGTCATAATATAATCGTGCTAATGAAAACGAAGTGGGAGAAGATCAAGCTTCAACTTATACCGTAGATTAGGGTGTACATATTTATATATATTATATTATTAAAGCTACATAGTAGTTTTATTCACAACTTGATGAAAAGCCACTCAAAACAAGAGAAGTAGAACAACACTCAAAAAGGAACGAACACACTCTTTGCAAAGCACACTCTACAATAATAATAAACACATATTTTAAAACAAAATAAAATTAAGAATAAAAACTCACCTATGATATTAATTCGTTACGTTTTCTCTTTTTTTTTTTTTCCTCTCTCTGTGTCTAACACATTACATCCTTGAGAAGCTTGTACCTGCGTGTGGTGGGGCGCGGCGACGGCGTGGGGCTCTTTCCCTTGTCGGAGGCGGCGGCGTCTTCGCGATCGTGGTGCTTGATTTTGTCGCCGGAATATTCGGAACGGGTGGTGATTCCGGGATCGTTTCCGGCGGGCGTAACGGATTTCTTGGAAGTGGAGGATCCAATAACATGCCTTGTGCTGCTCTTTTCCTCGCTTTGGCACCAATCACACACTTGTATCTCCGGTAATTCCCCATAGTAATTGCTACAATACCTGACAATCAACATTAACAATAATTATTTAACTTCTCCACATGTAATCTTATACGATCAACAAGAAAATTTAGCATAAAAATCCGCACATGATCATCATAATTTTTTCTCCACACGTGATCTCAATCAGACTAATCAAGTAGCTGCTTATACAGAATTCGAACTCCATCACTTACTTAAACTAACGAGTGACCTGACCATTCGACGAACAGTTGGTTTGCACATGATCATAATTATGGAGTTCGAATTTTGATATAAAAAAATTGGTGCGGTGAGAGTTGTTATACTACCGAGATCTCCAATAAAGAAAAGAACGAACACATACGAAGATGGCGTATATATATACATATGTAGATGTATGATTGGGAAAAAGAATAAGAAGGAAAGAGATGATGATAGGAAGAGAGGCTTACGAGTGCTGGAAGCGGTTTCGACATTTGTTGCAACGGAAAAGCTTGTCAGGGAAACCAACATCACCGCACATGCAGCAAACGGTTTGAAGATCCACCATTCTTTTTAGAGAGAGGAGGTAGAAGAGAATGAGAGAGAGAGAGAGAGATTTAAGAGTGAGAATTGAAGGAGAATTTATATTGAGAAATACGAGCAGTGGGCATTTGAGTCGGTGAAAACAAAATAAAATTAAAAAACTATGTGTACCCAAAATTGATGTTGGCATCTAAGTGGATCCCACTCTATATATTAGGGATACAATTTCTACTCTAATTTCATTTTGATAAAAACTCAAATCGGATTTAACTTTATGTAGAGTTAACAGTTAAGAATAATTAGACATAATTTAATTAAATTTAATAATTTATTTATTAATTTTATATTAAATTAATTATATTTTTTTTTTCTTTTCATTTAATACTTATGGAATTAAATCTTGAATATAAATTAAAGTATAATTTAAGAATTTTAAATTTTAGTTTTTAAAAGTTTATTTTATTTGTTTAGTATTTATTTTTATTTAAATTTTTAATATTTAAAATTTTTATTTATTTATGGTATTTAGATAATACTAACTTTTCAAAAAGAATATTTATATAATAATGTAAATTTAAGAAATATTAATTATACTAATTGAAATTTATTTTCTCTGTGAGTGTAATATAATTCTATCTATTCATATTATTCAAGAATCTATTTTTTTTTTCCTCAAGAGGTATATCTTTTTGCTTTGGAAAAAGATTATGAAATAGATAGATAGAGTTATTATATAATTTTTTTAAAAACCTTTTAATAATATTGCTATCACTAACAAGTAACAATATTAGATAATTTGAACATAAGTAAATTGCTCACATAACCTAATTGTATTTTCTCTTCTCGTTTTAAAACTTTGTGTTTAGACAAAAAGAGTGATTTATAGTAAATGACTAAATTCACATGTGGACAACTGAAATCATTTTTATTAATTTAATTTATTATTATAAAATGTGTTTTATTTATTAGAATTTATTTTTCTATTTTATATACACACACAAGTAGACCACAGGATGTTTGCAGTCATTTTCAGTTAGGGCAGGCACACCCAAGAGAGAGAGAACCTTAAAAGTAGCATATGAGAGAGAGAGAGAGAGAGAGAGTTGTGAGCCATGGGCATGGGTGAGCTAGCTTTGATTATAATTTCTTACCTAGAATTCTTTTTTATTTTTATTTTGTTTATTTATAGTTTCCTTTTCAACAGCTTTTGTCCGGTTTGTGGCTTTTGGAGTATCAAATATCAACTACACATATAAAATCGACTTCACTTAAATTTTCACTGTATATAGAACACACAACATTTTAATACCAAAAGGGCATAACGGAACGGACTAACAAAACTTGTCACCAATTTGAGCTGAGGTTTTATTCTCTAAAAATTGATAATCATTTCATAATTCAATCATTAATATAAGTCTATTTTGGTTCTGGTTTTGTTAGAAAATCTTTAGTTTAAAATTAGTAGATAAAATAATGTTGGATGACGAAAATTGAAAGAGAGAAAAAAAAATAAAAATTATTAACTGATTGTTAAATTAAAAAAATTGGTTTACAATTTTTTTTCTCAATAATATTGCCTATATTGTATTTCAAATATTGTGGTATATATTGTGTTGATGTATTATGAAATTACTATTAACTGACGCATGATAGTAGGAGGCCACACAAATAATTTATAATTATAAGGATTCAACTCTAAATTTTTATCCATTTATAAAAATTTTGATACTATATTATCATTTTTTTTAATTTAAACAGATAAAAAAACAAATAAATATTTATATATCTCGTAACACGGGCTCTAATTAACTTTAAATTACTAAGTCTTATTAATTGAGATAATCCTAATTTCTTGGGTTATATTTTTCTAATTTAGTCTTACTTTCAGTTATTTTTTCAAGTAACTGACATTTTTAGTAGAGGTCGGGAAGTAGGTTTGTTCTTTTGAATCCTATTTTATTCAATAGCATTTTATTCAATAGCTTACATGTACATATTTTGAGAATCACATACCGAGTGGCGGAGCTTGAAAAGAAATTTTGGGGGGCCAGATAGAAGATAATTGTCAAGATACTTTTGATATGAATCTCATTTAAGATAAGCTCGTCTAACCTCATCTTTCTGATTTGGGTAATATTGCCAAATTTAAAACCATTTTTCAAGGTATCGTTCTAAAGAATTAAGGTCAAACTCATCAGACGTAACTCTTTAAACTTTTGAAGGTTGTATCTTACTTTCTTCGTGATTCATTAAAGTAGAAGAACTATCTACAAATGTTGATATTATAAAAGTTATATGTTTTCCTTTTTGAATATTAGCCTTCCTCTTAAAAAATGCAACATCAAGTTTTTGACTTTTTATGACTATTTTATATAAAAATTTGAATATATATCCAGTAAAATATGTAAAAAAGAAATTAGAAGAACAAATATTAAAATTTATAATATTTATTGAATTTTTTTTATCAATTTATACGCATACAATAATATCAATACTTATTGAATATTCTAATATTTTTTATCATATAAAAATTAAATTAAATAAACGGTAAAATATAAAATAATATTAAATTACATAAATAAAAAATACCTAATTTTTTATATTTGAACTCAAAGGTAAATGGAGTGTTGCTTATTGAATAGAGAGCTGCGAAATGCGAATACACTCAATTCATTCCAAATTCAATATATTTTAAATGTTTAAAACTAAAAATTATTGTGCAATAAAAGCAAGAGATGAAGATTAAACTTTGGTATTTTAAGTCATAATAAAATATTTGAGCCAACTGAACTATTTTTTATTTTTTAAAAAAGTATTACTAATTTTTTTAATAAAAGTTTGGGGAGGCCATGGCCACCCCTTGTCTGAACTAAGCTCCACCACTGCACATACCGGTTTCATCTTCTATTAGAATCCCATCAATTAAAATGTCTATTCAATTAATTTAGATTGATCTAGTGTTAATCCATTAATTTATTTAAATAAGTATTAAAAATTTAAATTTTATTTTATGTATATAATAATTTATTAGTCAATAATAAATTTTTAAATAAGACTTCAATCTGTGACGAATTAATTTTTAGTCTGTAATTTTTTGGTGGCTCCTATTCTTCTTTCTTAGCAAAGTATCACCAGATCTCCCTGACAGTGATGATGAGAATTATGTTTCGGTCATGGATTTTAATTACTTTGTTTTAGTTTGGCACTACTACTCTTGGTCTCTTACACTTTTTCCTCTCTTCCCATATTTCCTTTTTTTTTAATTTCTTATAGATTTGTTTGTCGTGGTTGCGGTTTTGTTTTTTTCGTGGTGAAAATTCAGGTGCAGTCGACGCTATGTGAAGTTGATAGCTGAGAGTCGTTAGATGAAATTTTAGTTAAATCATCTAATGACTCTCAATTATTAACTTCATATAAAGTTGATTGCACCTGAATTTTCACCTTTATCAATATTCCTTTAATAAGCATAAAGAATTAGTTTGGGACTAGTATTCTCACCATATTTATTAACGATTCCGTAGGTGATCCATGACGTTCTAGTACGTGATAAATCACAAATCATAAATGCATGAATTAACACACATCACCTAATTAGTAAATTCATGTGTAACCGTAATTAAGAAGATTATTACATATAGAGAGGCTGACGCATCTACTCTACCTGATATGCAACAAGACAAAGCTCATTATTAATTAGTGCTTTGCTGGTTTTATTTATTTATTTATTTGTTTTGATTTCTTACATTGCTACCAAAATGTAAGAATCGCTAAATTAATTAAATTAAGAATCTTTTATATACTGTTAAGTTTTCTAGTGAGTTTCATGTTAATTTTTCCAGCATCCTTGTTATTATTCTATCTTTTAAAAAGGATTACCAATTCCTTAAGTTTTGCTTGCTTTTATTAATTATACGGATGGTTGTATTAATTGCTCATAAATATTTACTAGGTTTTATTGAAACAGGCTAACGCAGAAAGCGTGAGAACGTAATTAAGTAGTATTGTTGATTGCTTAAAGGAAGATCCAAAATGTGGAGTGGAATCTAAGAGTGCATTGTGCATCAAAGCCAACAAATCCACCTGTGAACTATAATATGTGTCATAACTAACTGACTAACTCAACTTTGTTAATTAGAAAAAAGAAATTAACATATATATAAAATTTTTAATAATAATGTGGTTGTTGTTACTTGTTACTCACCTTTTAAGTAAGCAGATACGACTCGGTCAACTCTGATGTGCTTCTAAATTGCAACATTGAGATTCTGACACACTTACACTGGGTGTGTACCGTTTAGGCTGGCCACTTAGATTCTCTTTTTTTTTTTGTTCAGAAGATTCTTCGAAAAAAAAGAACGCACTAAATTCAACATTTAGAGATTTAGAAATAACACATAAAAAAATTGAAATTCTTTTTAGAAGTGGTTATTTGATTTATTCAAACCGTTTCTTTTTAAAAAAGTTATTTGTATATAATAATTAGGAAAAGTCTAGTGGCCAGCAGTTTTATTGAATTTTGGCCAGCATGTAACCAGCAGAAGAAGGTGAGTCATTGGATGAAATCTCATACCAATCTCATACCATCAAATCATCATTGATGGCTAGTTGATGACTAACAATCACAAAAATTACTGGTCCCCTAGCATTGCTCTAATAATTAAATCGATTTTTTTTCAAACTAAATAATAACACATATCAGCTATATAAAAATAATTTCATGTCGACTACAGATTACCGTATATCATATGTAAAGAGCACCAATTAAACAAATGCATGATGCATGTGCTCCATAAGTTCATTTAAAATTATAGATGTACACTTTTCTTCTTTTTATATTAAGTAGATTTTGTTTTTTTTAGAGCATTAGAATAATCCCAGAACCTTTTATGTACCATTCGAGTCTAATATATATTATTAAAATGTTTCTAATAGAATTATTAAGCAGTAGTTGATTTGATTACTTTTTTAATTTATTTGCGGATTTTATAATTTTTAATTGTGTCAGTGTATCTGTTAATTTGAATATATTGATACTAAAAGCTTATTTATTCTCACATTAATCATTACAAGCAAATTTCTCACACAATATTTAAATGATCATTTAAATTTTTAAACATAATTGGTTGACGGTGGTGGTATAGCATGATTTTACACAATATAAAAACCTAAGAAATTCTAAGTACTAATAATTTTTAAACCTATGACGGTGGTAGTTGCAAATGCAACTTATTTCTACTATTCTTTTTTTAATTTTCACAAAAATAAAATATTCAATTAGGTTTTTATTTTTTTCTATTATACTAGCTACAAAATTATTGACCACATTTTGCACTTCTAATAAAAAGAAAAAGTAAAGTATATTTTTTATTTTTAATATTTTTAAAAAATTTAAAATATTCTAATATTTAATTTTTTTTAATTTTGTTTTTAAAGTTTTAAATATGTTTCTATTATCCTAATAATTTTGTTTTACAAAAATATTGATGTAGTAATTGTGTGTTGATATGTCACTAATATATAATAACACTCAGTCAATCTTTAATGAGACATCAGTGTAAAATTGTTACGTCAAATATTGTCTCAATGATATAATTGAAATATATTAAAATGTCAGGATAAATTTGAAATCAAACCCTAAAAGTAAAATTAAAAAAAAAAGTAAACCTTGAGTATAAAAATAGGATATATTATTCAATATTTTTTTTCTAAACAAAAATTATATTGATAATATTCTTAAAACATATTTTTTTATTGACATTCATTTTAGTACAATAACATTTTTTTATTAAAAATAAAAACTGTAGTAAGTACAGCATATTCTTCTTAGAAAATTATAAAAATTATTTTGAAAATATAACACTTTTATTAGATAAAAATAACTTAGATATCTTTAAAGCCTTCAATGACTTTTTAGTTTTATTTATTGAGCAATGCTAAATGCTATATAACTAACAAAACTTATCATTTTTGTCCAATAAAAATATTTTTATACTAAATTCAAAATCTTAAATCCTAAATCTATTAATAGCATAAAAATAAAATATTAATCCAAAATATTAGCTAATATTGATAGTAAAATATTGATATCCTAATATTTTTCCTTTTTTCCCCTCTTGGGTGTTTAGTTCGGAAATTAATTTATCCAAATAACCTATGATGGTGTTGACGATTAATTGTGATAGGGCCTGGCTGACAGTAGTTAAACTAGTAACAAACATTGTAGTTACGAGGTTTTTTCAGTGTAGTTGTTACTGATGTACAACACATAGAGTCTAGTTAAAATCCCTTTGTTTGAAACTGATTTGAGTTGATCAAGCCATCAGTTCATATTCTTCTGCCGTTTTATGTATGGAAACTCATTGACCAGTAGCAAACCTTAGAAAAAGTTCCAATCCGCGATGAACGTCCTTTACTTATCAAATTAGAAAATACCGTGAAAAGAAAATCCCTTTGTTTGGTCTAGATGGCAATGTCAAGGAACAAGAAGGTCTAAATGCTAATAAGTTTTGAATGAAACCTAAAGTGACTAAAAGGAAAATGGGGAGAAAAAAAAGGGGGAGGGGTCTATGAAGCTGTTTTGCTTTTCTAGGGATGTGCCTAATGATTAATGCTAAATAGAGAAAGAAGAGATAGTTGTGTTGAACTGGTGACATGACTATATATTGATCTAGTTTGTGGCTGACTGGCTGTGTTTCTAATTTTCTATTGGCAAGTATCCCGAACATCATTCTTTTGGTAACCATTGGAATTTTAAATTTGTATCTAAATAGGTATTCTAATTTCACAAGCCCATTCATATCATACTATATTTTAGAATATATGCTTGTTTTGTTGATAATTCTCTCAGGATTTTTGAGGTATGCCTTGCCCGTACCTAATAAATGCATCCCTTTGCCCAAACTCAATGGTCAATGACTCAATGTTATGGATTTGGGACGGCCTAGAACCCATAACAAGATCATTTGAATCACAAAAACTGAAACCTGTTGTAAAACTTCAATATTTGCACTGCAAGGCTTGGTCTAGTGGCAGTTGTGTATGCCTTGCTATTGCTAGAGAGTGAATCAGAGTTCAAAACCTTAAAAAAAAGACAATATTTAAGGACGATAAACATATTCAAACCTCAAAACACAACCACAACATATCATTATATTGCTCCTTGATTCGGTTTATAACAGATTTCACTTGGTAAAATAAGACTTGATCTGTTGTAATCACACAACTTACAATGATCAAACATCAAACTAATTAACGAATATGATAATTAATTATTGTGTAAAAATAAAGCTACAAGAACGATGTAATAAAATATACCTCATTGAACATAGGGCACTACATAAAACTACCCAAAATAAGAACGAAATTGAGAATAGCAGCATTGAACTAACGATTAAAAGTAAACTTCCTATTCTTGGGTTCATTAATTACAACGCAATGTAGCTGTCTGAGACAACAGACCACAGTTTACCGGTTTAAGTTTCCAGCATCTCAATTAAAGCCTGGCAATGTAAAATTAAAAATATTGCAATATCTATATCTTAATGGAACCGTATTTAAGGTACTCACATTCACTTGACCAGAAAGTTTGAAAGTTTGTGTGTTCAAGATTACACATCAATCTGCATTATGCTTTCTCATATGTATACAAGCCTGAATGCGTTTCACTTCGGAGACAAATTTTCCTATAGCAAGTTAACAACAATCCCTTCTACCTTTGGGCATGAGGCCTCCCCCAACTTGTGAACTTCGGAATAAGATATTGGAACCAAAAAAACAAAAAAACAAAAAATAAAAGAGAAAAACATTGATGGCCTCATTCTCATACACAGCAAACATGGTTGGAGGATTATATTATTCCTAATAAAAGCTAGAAAGATCACGGATATGATGGTCATTCTCAGAAAACTCATTGAAGTTCAACAAAATAATTTAGAAAGGGTTTTACACCGAGATGCCATAGTTGCTAATTTTCGAGATCTCTTTTGTCAAGGACTTCTTTTCTTGCTTTGCCTCAGAAGCAAGTTTGGAAACCTGTAAGCCAGAGAAAGAAAGTTCAGCATTTTGCATTAACTACAAATCTTTTAAATCAAAAGAAGAGAAGAGATATCTAGCTTTCTTGTATCTCACAATGTCCGACAAGGAATGACCTCAAAAGATAATGAATTTTATACCAAATAGATGCCAAACATCTAATCTTATTCCATAAACTTGTTTGTCTGAATTTTTTAATAAGGGGATATCCATGCAATGCTAATAGTAAATTATAAGAAACACAACCAAAAGCTCCTTTTCGAAACCCGTGAAGGATCACAATGATGCCAATGTAGTAATTAGCCAAAAGTCAAAGTATGGTCTTGGACTTGGACAATGCTGTAGTGAGCTCACCTTGAGTGAAATTGGTTATAGTTAGGACAAATGAAGAAATGCCATTACTAGATTACACAAGTCCATGTCCATCTAAATGAATACCACAAATTGAAACCTATCGTCATGCTCACTACTATCGACATGTAGGAGGGAATCAAGGAGCTTGATGCCATCCTCACTAGAATTCTGGATGTGGTGATGCTAACCATTAGGGGTTTTGCCACCTTAATTGTCATTCCTTTTCCCAACTATATGAATATGCAATCGTATGTTGATATCTAGGTCTGAATGTCTCTGGTTTCAAGCTAAAGCATTAAATTAGTTTGTACTAATCTCACATTTTCTTGCAAGATAATTGGGCTCGACCCATCAGGTTAAACCAGAGGCCTATAGTACACATGTTTGGATTGATGGAAAGTAATGAAAGCAAAGTAGCATGTGATTTAAGGGAGCGGAATAGGGCAAAAACGAGTGGAATTTCACTCCACTCCATTATTTGGATAAAATGGTCTTTCACCTTTGACACCGCAAAAGGTTTCAATGGAATTGGATGGAATCTATCCCATCTCAAACAACTCCATTCAAGCATAATATTACAAATCCAATTCCCATCTCTCTCACTCTATTTCACCTAGAGTTCTCTGTTGTACGAAGAGTGACACTTTCCCTTTATAAATGGTTACAGTTGTAGATAGTTGGATCAACATGCTCATGAACTCAAGCGTTGATAAAATTAGCACAAAGTAGTTCCTGAACATTGGAAAGGCTCAGTCTCCCAAAATTCTAAACCATAGTTCTAGCCTCCATAATCAATATTGTCCTTCACCTCTTAAATATAGCATATATCCTCAAGAGAATACAACAAAACTTCATTCCGTCCCCAAATTACTGAGGACTTGGTATCTAACTTTTAGTTTTTATTTTTCTATCAAAGAGGTGTATCTACAACTTTTTCAAATTATGCATGATAAAGAAAAATAGGATCTAGATTTGTTCAATGTCATTTGATGGATTACTCCAGGCACAAGAAATACTGAGATGAGATTAAAGCCAATAGAATAATTACCTGTGACCTAAAGTGAGATGCATCTCTTCTAGGAAGTTCTCCAAGAAGATCTTTCAAACCTAATGCACCAAAATCATGTGAAATCATCAAAGGCACATACACTGATCACCATAATCGTTAGATCTTCTTTCCTAATATTCTTTTCCAAATTAAGTATAATATTATACCATACCTCCTACCCGTCTTTCAATTTTATATGCAGACTGAATCACATTTCGGATTTGCTTTCCTGCGTGTCTAATATAAAAATATGAAGTGTGTAAGTAAAAGATTAAGGCATATAAATTACAAAATGAATGTTACATCTACTCATCTATAAGTCACCAACCTCAATTTTGTCCTTCCACGTAAGAATTCCTCTTCTGCATGTAATGCCCTCTTCTGAAAACAACATAACAAAATACCATGAATACCTAAATAGCAGTCACTAAAAAGCTTATGCCATGAATTTTATTATCCTTCCTACTCGTGAACATGATGCAACATTGTGAGAAAGGGCCTTAAGAGGTCTGTGCTCATTTGTGTTAACCCTATTGTACTACGCATCAACATCTACACACTTAACCTTCAAATATGAATAAGATAAAGCTGACTTTTGCGCAAAGTCAGAAAGGGATTAAAGTGTCGTAGACAATACTTACTGGTAAACAATCCTGAAAGAACTTTAGTCCAGGGACAAGCACATGGAATATGAGAATGAATAAGTAACTTAGTTCTGGAATATAAGAACTCCAAGACACTCACCAATCAAAGAAAAAATATTGAAGCATTTTACACAAGGTAGAAAAGTCACAGAGAATTGGAATGTGTTTCTTGACCAAACTCCCAAGAACACCAAGACATCCTCTATGATGATATCATAGGTAGCAATGATAAAAACAAGATGTATAACCGACACGTCCTCTAGCCTTATCTTACCATATGCTCCAAATTCCCCCTGAATAATACTGCTATGAATTGATCAATAACTGTGTCTTACAGATCTACTCCCCCTTTGTATATATTGACAAATTAAAGAAAAAACATGAGTGGCCTTGTTAAGATTTTGAGAGACTTGTTTGGTTTGAGAAAACTTTTTCTGTTTTCATTTTTAACGTTTTCTATTTTCAATATTTTGTGAAGAGAAAAGTGAACAGAGAATAAGAGCCTATTTGATTTTTGTTGTTTATCATCATTTTCAATGTTTTCTGTTCACATAATTCAATGAAGAAAAAATAGAAAACAAGAAAAATCCTATTTTCTATTTTCATCTCTTATTTTCACCTTTTCCTTTGCAAAATCTTAAAGCCAAACATGAAATCACAAAGTACACGAGCTCATAAAATCCAGTTTTCTATATTTGTTCCTGTGTTTACTGTGTCTTGAGAAAATCCTCACAGTGAAAATCAAAACAAAAAACGTAAATACAAACCAAAAAGGTCCTAGCACTCTCCTAGCCAAATTTCTATTTTCCAATTTTCTGAGATACCCCCCTTCAGCACTCTCTCACATCTTATATAGATCTAGCCACCTCATTTCCCATGCCAACTCAAGAGAGTTGGTTACAAATATTGATCCCCAATATTCTTTAATGCTCTATTTAACCATTTGCCCTTTCAAACGCTAGCCTTAGCTCAACATGTTTTAGTCTTTCAGAGGCAGGGGCATAATTAGAAACATTACAAAGGAAGCCAAAAAGATCTAATACATATAGAAGCACAAGATATCACAACATGTAATGCAAAAGATGCTTAAAGTTACTCAATTATAACTGATATGAAGCATTTTTACCTCCAACTTTTCTCCTTCAGCCTTTAGAAGATCAATTGATTGGCGCAATTCTTTCAATTGAGCACTAGCTCTGGAAATCAAAGCCTGGATACACAAACAAGCACCAACATTAATTCAGCTAATTGTTATGAAACATTTCATGAACTTCACAATTCCAACAATGTTTTATAAAATAGTTGGTGACTAGTCAATAAATGTTTGAAGCACATTTCAACTAAGAGATTGCTTTTAATAGTGATATTCTAAGGCTGTGCATTTGTATATTGAATTTCTAATTCTCTATTATTCTACCTAAATGGTATCCAACTCAAGAAAAGAAAAAACTTATATAAAGGAAATTCCAATTGAACTATTTTCCTCAATCCCCTCTACTCCACTTTTGTGCTTAGAATGGTAGTATTCTGTCCTTGATTCCATATCACAAGACAACAAATTTGATCTTGTATTTACAAGGTTCTAACAGAATATAAGATATGCAGAAAAAACGGTTAATATCCTTGTGGTTACATGTATATAATTAAATATAAATTGAACTCAAAATCCTACAACTTTTATCCTCTTCATCAATTATAATCAGATAAATACTAACCTCTTCACTGACAAAAAGACGCAAAGTGTTGTAATACAAGAATCGTCGAGGCCCTACAAGGCAAACAAATTTTAAGACAATATTACTCCCCCTAATCGACTAACATTTTGAGTAATATAGAACAAATTCAATAGCATTGCCTCCAAAAAAACATGCAGCAGTGAAACTGATATACATATAACACCAACAACTTAATCCTTCAACAAAGAAACAAAGATTTATGTGTCGGCCATAATCTTAGACCAATAAACTGTATAACTTATATTATGACCACTAGTGGATTAATCCACCTTTTTTTAGTTATGGTTTAAAAATAATTAATGTGAAATTACTAAAGATGGTAAGTTCTTTAGTCTCGTAACCAATGGTCTTGAGATCAAATCCTAGAAGAAATAATTGTTTCTTCTTAAGAAGAAGACCAAATAAGAGAGACCAAAGCATATGAGTGGGAGACCAAAGAGACCAAACCAAGTACTCCAATTTTCTTTATATATATAGGTATACATTACATGCTATATGATGAATAAAATATCAAATAAAACATTTAAAAATTGAAATGAAGAGATCAACTTCTATGCACTAATAGCGAAAGATAAATTTGCATTGACATCCCATTACAATTTAACACATTACTGATTTCCATGGCATACTTTAAATATCCATGAGAAGAGAAAAAGCGTGAGGTGGGACCAGTGGCTATAACATAGTTGCAGTCTGGCAATTCTATTATGGGAGTGAGAATTGAGGAGGATTCAGTTAGAGGAGAGAGAGGAGAGTTAGCATATGCGGAGGGTTTTGAGAGTGAGGTTAGGCATTTTGGATGGTGAGGAATAACCAAAATTGAGAAAGCAGGCTCTGGAATGTCTGCCATTTTTATTTTTCTTCATTACTTTTTCTTTTGGTAAATAATACAAACACATTGGGAAATTGGGTGATAGCATGCCCTTCTACTATTTTGCTCATTCTTGATTACTCTTGACACCAAGGTGTTACACTATTTCCTCCCCATGCCTCTTCTCGAGGCCACCTTTGCTACTCCACCATATCCTCAAAGCAAATAAGGGTTGAAGAAACTTCCAGTTTCTCAACCGCAACAGCCAACCAACACACTGGTTGTTGGTAATCAATTGGAGGATCATCTCGCCATTCCAGAAGAAAAAGATTGTGGTTTTAAAAATTAACAGTAATATCTTAATATAAGTACATCAGCAGCAATATAAGTTATAAAAACCATTTCAGGCTTGTGTCATAAAGCAGGTTATAATCAACCAATAAAGGATCATATACAAAGTTGTGAGAGAGGGACACTGCTGCCAGCCCAAACATAGAAACAAGCCAAAACGCAAAATAAGCAATTCCTTTTGTCAATTTCTATCTCATATTGTGAATTGTTGTTCATACCATTTAGTATTTTTGTAATTTAACTTCTAAAGTATGAAAATGAAATAGGCGATGAGGTGTTAATGCCAGTGCTTGTACAAAAAAACTAATCTCTAAAATAGACCACATTCATTAAAACAAGCACAGAATCTTACTTTTAAATGCCAAAACTCCCAAGACAGCAGTGGTCCCACATGTAATCATTGGATGTGAAGCAGCAACAAGAACACCCTCTGCAATGGAAGATTAACAAATAAAAGCGTAAAATTTAGAAACTTATCATAATGGAAACCAAAAAAAGCCTAATCTCAGTGCATAACTAAAATTCCAAACCTTTAATCTTTCCGAACATAAGATCCTCATAAGCATTGTACTGAGCCTTGACATCATCCAAAGCAAGCTACAATCCACATTCAACAGAAATTCAAAAAGATATCAGTTTCATCAGAATAAAACTAAGACAAATATCTGACCTAGTTCAAATGTTCAATTATTTACAAACTACAAAAATTCATCACATTGTCAGAAGAGCTAACTACACTAAACGAACGAGCAAACTAACACAACACCAACACTTGATCGGTTGAAGTGGCAGATACTCATTTCCCTTAATCAGTGCTCTAGGGTTATCACGGTATGCAAAAACCAGTGTCGGGAAAGTTATGCCTCCTATAAGATCTCAAATCCTGAATAGGATTGCTTTCAATTGGAGCATTCCTATGGTTTCACCCATAATAATAATAATAATAATAATAATAATAATAATAATAATAATTCCAACAGAAGGTGTCATGTGAAATCGAATTCGGTTGTGACAAAATAAATTTCCCACTGTTTCACAGTCATGCACTATCTTCCCCTGAATTTCAAAGAAAATAAAATAATCTGGTAAACCAACGAAAGAGGGGGATGGAGGAGATAATTTTTCACCAAGGTTTGTTGAAAATGAGCGGAAGAAGTTGAGCGGATTTGAGAGAAACGGGAGTTTGAAGCGTCGATGGCAGAATCGATGGCGTCGTTGAGAGCGGCATGGTAGAGCTGGGCTTGGCCAACAACGTAGTCGACGAACGGCGTCGTTTCATTGAAAGCGGGAAGGGAGCCACTTGTGCCAGGCGAAGGGGGTGGTGCGTCGGTTTTGGATGATTCCTGAGGTGTCGCCATTTGCAGTGAATCTTTGTTCCTTGCGTTTGTGTCCCTCTGACCACTGTCTCATTTCCCCCCTCTTCTATTTACGTTCTTCAAATATTGACCTGTGGATTCTAAGCTCAGCCATCCATTCACTTTTCATGTCTTCAATTTTCACCCTTTTTTTTTCTTATTTTTCATTTTGTGTTGAGAATATATAATTTACAAAAAATTTTATTCGAATACAGTTGTCATTTACATAAAATTAATAATTTAAATATTTAATTAAATTATTAATATTATCTAATAATTATTAATAATCAACTTCATATAAAACCACAATATATAAATTCTTACTTCTTTAATGTTTACAATCAAATCACATTTTATAATAGACCTTTTTATGTAAATAAAATAAAATAATCAAATTACTAGAATTTTCTAAATCAAAACTAGTTATACATGTCATATTTTAATATTATATAAATCATGTTATTTAAGTTTGTATATAACTATATATATCGTAAAAGTATATCACAATTTATGTGGTAAATTCTCAGCTCCTTTTTTCACGTGGCAAGACTTTGAGTCTATATTTTTTATATAAATAGTAATAGATTACTACGATTTATGACCATGCACCCTGATCACCTAAATAGGTTGAGGTTGATTCTACAATACATCTTCCAAAGCTTCCACGTCTTTTGTCTATTTCGAAGTCAGAAATTTATGCATTTAAGCTATCATGCACAACTAGTTATATCATAGAGTGAGGATATAAAGTATAAACTGAGTTTCATAAACACAATTTTTGACAATAACTAAACCACTCATAATCGATCACAAAATAAACCGTTACCAAGTTAACCATCGAAGTTTCAATGGCCCAACTCAAAGTCAATACACCACTAATAGCAAACAAAACATACATAGCCTTAAATCCTAACTAGAAAAGGCATTGTGTTCAGCCAGTCAAATTCTTTAGGTCCTCCAATGTAAAAGTGTTGAGCCAACCAAATGCCAACTTAGGATCATCTCGCATCAAATGCACAAAAGTTTGCCTGTTAACAATCTTTGTAAGAACTCTGCAGGCAATGAAGTACAAAGTACTTCCTTTCTCGAGACCAGGCACACTACCAAGTAACGTCAGACAGCTATCCAAATCCAAATTACATTCAAAACCAGTGGCAGTATTATTTGCTTTTGCCTTAACTGCTTTACCAGAATGCTTCTTAGCTTTCCTCAGTCTCTTCCTTTTCTTCGGAACACTATTTGAAGGACCAGGCTCTGCATTATGTGAATGATAAGTTTCTTTATTAGCAACACCATCACCATCCCCAACACCCTCATCAGAAGCCCTTAATTCAAGGTTATCCTCATTCTCTCCAAGAGGCTCCACATTAGCAATGCCAACAACATCACCATCCCCTTCATGGGAAGCCCTTAATTCCGGATTATCCTCATTCTCTTCACTAAGTTCTACATTATGCGTATCATGAGTTTTGTCAATAGCAACATCACTGCCGGAGACACCCTCATCAAAAGCCCTTAATTCAGGATTAATCTCATTCTCTTCCCTAATGGGAACATCAGCGCTACTGACACCCTCATCGGAAGCCCTTAGTTCGGGATTATTCTCATTCTCTTTCCTAGGCTCTACATTATGCATATGATGATGAGTTTCTTCAATAGCAACATCAACAACATCACTGAAACCCTCCTCAGAGGCCCTTAATTCAGGATTATTCTCATTATATTCCCTATGCTGCACATTCTGTGTATGATGAGTTTCTTCAATAGCAACATCATCACCACTGTCCCCATCATCCTCATTGGAAGCCCTTAATTCAAGATTATCCTCATTCTCTTCACCATAAAACCCCACCCCATTTGGTGATGGATCTGCATATATAGCTACATAACTTGTACCTTTAGCATCTTCAAAGCAAGCCTCCAACTTATCTAAGTGTGGAGGACCTTGATGCTCAAACTTTAGAAATGCAGGGTTCTCCTAAAATCCAAAGGAGATCAAGAATACGTAAATAGATAATAGAAAAGTAACAACTAAAATTACTAAATTAAAAGCAATAGCATAAAAAATGTACCTTTTTTCTGGATTCCCAAAATTTGGGAGGTGCTTTGACAGTTTTTTTAATAGGATCCCATCCTAAACCAGTTTGATTTTCAACAAGCTTTGTCCATAAAGTAAAATCATTTTTTAGATTGTCCAGTTCCTTTTTCAATTGCCTATGATCATAATTTTGACCAGTTTTTCCATTAAACTTGGCAACCACATTGTTCCATCCCTCTTTGTTAAAGTCATCATGAGGCCTATTCCCAGCAGCTATTTCCTGAACACATACTTCCAAGAAAACTCCTATTGTGAAATCATCCCATTTATCATTGTCTGGAATGGGCTGATTCTCTTGAGTAGCTCTTCTATGTGTCACTTCCGGAGGGATGCTATGTTCCTCTTCCTCCAAAGGCACGCTATATTTATACAATAAAACAATACCAAAATATTGCACAATTTTTATTATAACAATCATACCTTTAATTACATAATGCATCAAACAAAAGTAATATTCTATATTTTTAAGTTTTCATCATCTACCATTGAGATCAATCTCCAAAAAGAGACAAGATTTCACCTATGTTCTACAACAGCAAGAGCAAAACATATCGGATCGGATCAAACACAAACTGTTGAACACACAAAATAAAAGTCCAGAAATAAATTAACCTAGACACAGAGCTACATATATCAGGTTAAGATTTAAGCCACTGGGTCTAGTGTTGGATACCTGGGTCAGCTGGAAAAACTTTTTCCTCAAGGAAAACGGAAAACTAACAACTAAATAGCAGAGCAAAAGGAAACAACAGCAAAAGTGACAAACAGAACTAGGCTTTGGCCCTCCACAGCACCCCACCATGAGAAAGAAAAAACTCGACACATGATGAGAATAGTTGAACCACATAGGAAGGATTTTAAACTCCTTCAAATTAAAGTGTTAATCGAGAAATCACCAGCAAATAACCAATTGTCAGCAGATACAAAAATTTATAGCATAAAATAAAATCAGAAAATGATTTACAGCTTCTTTAAAATTAACTCTCACTCTAATGCCAACTATCAAAATCATGCACAAAGAATATATATTACGGGAGCAAACAAAACACAATGAATACAAGGAAAAGCAACAACATCCGCTATCTAATTAAAAAGAGAACATAATTACATTAAATTTCTTAATATCTCTCCATCCATATGTGACGGTAAATATGTAACGTCAGGTTGATTAATAAGTAATAACCTATATATCGGGTCGGGGGAGGGAGAAGGTTGTTTCATTTTAATAAAAAGGAAATATAGTGAAGGAAGTGGAAGCATGTTATGACCCCATTAATGTTACAGTTAATATTAGTGTAACTGGAAAGGAAATAGTAGAGTATCTTTTGTCCTTTGTTAGAGTCCTGGCAGTCAGGATGTCTCTTGAATATCCTTTCTATCTTGTAAATTGTAAGTCATCAATAAATAGATTCCAATTCTAACGAAAGACATAAGTACAAGGACAGTCTGGTGCACAAGAATCCCTCGCTAATGCAGGGTTTGGGAAAGGCCGCACCCACAGGGTGATATGTACCCAACTTGAACCCATGACTTTGAAGTCACACGGAGACAACTTAATCATTGCTCCAACGCTCCCCTTCAAAGGCATATAAGTATAGCAAAGAAGAAGTGTAGACAAACAATGAATAAAGCGGAACAGAGAAAAATAAAATAAAATAGATACAGAAAAAGAAAAACATTACCTAACAGAATGTTGAAGCTTATTGACTTTACCAAATTGTTTTTTATCATTTAGCTGTATCTGCCTTTTATTTGGATTATCATTTGAAGTAGTGTGGCCCACACTATATGAAGTATGAGGTTCTTCATAAGCAACACTATCACTGTCCCTAACACCCTCACCAAAAGCCCTTAATTCATGATTATCCTCATTTTCTTTCCCACATACCCTCACCTCAGCTGATGATGGATCTGCATGTGTTTTCAAAGCTACATCACCTATAGCCTTCATATCTTTAAAACATGCTTCCAACTTATCCAAGTGTGAAGGACATTGAAACCTAAATTTCAGAAATTCTGGGTTCTCCTAAAATCGAAAAGGGAGAACAAATAAGTGAAAGGATAATAAACACATAATGCAGCAACCAAAATTATCAAATTAGTAGCACAAACTGATAATAACAATAAGACATACCTTTCTTCTAGCTACCCAGAACTCTTGAGATGCTTTTATGGTTTTTTTAACAGGATCCCATCCCACACCAATTTCAAGAAGCTTTTCCCATAAATTAAAGTCACCTTTCAAAATGTCCCATTTATCTTTCAATTGCCTGCAGTCATAGTTACGACCTGTTTTTCCATTGAACTTAGCAATCACATTAATCCATCCCTCTTCATTGAAGTCAGCGTCAGCTCTATTCCCTGAAGCTATTTCCTCAACACATACGTCCAAGAAAACTCCGGTTGTATACTCGTCCCATTTATCCTTTTCTCCGGTTGGCTGCTTTTCTTGGATATTCCTTTCAGGTTTCAGATTTTCATTCAAGCTATATTGTCCAAGTATGAGCAGCCAATTTCAAAATATTGAACAAATTTAATGATAACATCATAATTGAAGTAGATAAATATGCATCTAAAATAACAATTTTGTTTTCCTGACCATCTTCCAAGAAAGAAACAATAATCAATCAAGAAAAAGTTTGAAAAATATGTACCTATTTCTAGAGCATAAATGAAAATAAGATTAATATGTACAATTTCATTAAATAAAACCATACGCTAAAACCATGTATCCAACTTATGCGCACATAAAATATGAATAACAAATTCAGAACTACTGTATAGCTCTTCATTTGAGAGTAACGTGAGTATAGTATACATGTACAAAGTCTGATATGCAGTATGCTGATACCAAAATGGCTAAAGAGCATGGATACTATGAGCAAAAAGAAAACTCTTGGTTTCATCTGATGAATGATAAAGGAAATATACTAATATAGAGAAGGATGCAGAAGGCATATAGAGAAAGCAAAGTAGAAATGTAGTCCAATAGTAAGGAAATGACAGGGAACAACATAAGGTAAAAGTAAAGTGAATATCTCTGGTCATGGACAAGAAATTAGGGGTGTCCGCGGATCGGATCGGATATGGCCGAAAGTTCGATCCAATCCGCACAATTTTCATTGGATCGAATTGGATATGATATCTGCGCTTTTTAGTGCCAGATCCGATCCGTAGATCGGATCGGATATCAGATATATCCGCATAATTAAACCTTCTCTTTTTAATCGTATTTCTATGTAAAAAAATTCAATAAAAATATTTCTTTTATACTTTTAAACTTATTTATTCCTAAAATATTTTCAATCAAACTCTTTCTAAATAACAAAAATAAAATAATACAATATATGAATAATAATTACTAACTAAAACATACAAACAAGTAAATATAATACCAAACATATATATTTATTTATTTTTAATTATTATTATGCGGATCTGCGGATGTAGAGCAGATATCCGCGATCCGATCTGCAAAGGATGCAGATCGGATCCTATCCGATCCGATCAATTTGCGGATCGGATCGTATCCGCAATTTTCGGATCGGATGCGGATATTTACCGCGGATCTGTGGATCCGATCCGATCCATGGACACCCCTACAAGAAATGACACATAATGATAGGGTAAGGTTCACTTATTCTATGAATTGAATCTATAAGGTTAAAAAAAAAAAAAAAAAAAAACCAGAGACAAGATGATTTTTCCAACAAAGTAAATGCTATTTCTGAAAATAAAATAAAAATCACCTAGACTTGGATCATTTGTTAATCTTGTATACAAGAACACATATGCTTATACACACTTACTTATAATATAGACTTTTTAGAGTTTGGTTGTGTCTTGTTCATTGCTTTTTGCTAAATACAATACACATAAACTAATACTGTCTCTACATCTCATGGCATACACAAACCAAACACAACTGTATGTAACGGATGTGCAAAGTACATAAGAGATATTCCAACAATGCTTTCAAGAGAAGAGTATACATGGACTCAGCAAATGCTACTATCAAAATACAACTGGGAAAAGTTTGCAGCCACTAACCTTGATCTTGACAAGTTTTCAAGGACATTGTTTATAGCAAATATTGTCATTTTCTTCACCTGTTTCCAAAGCAGTACAAATGGGAAGAAGAATTTACATAAAATCCCCAAAAGAAACTATCTGCAAGTTCAATCCTCTCTGTCTGATAATGTGTCAATGAATTATTTTAAAAATTAATCACATTGGTCAACATAAACTTTTCAAACACAAATATCTAATAAGCAGAAACTCATATGGCAGCCTGAGAAAATATAAGTCAGTTTGTAAGCAACGGACTACATTGCGACATTCCAAGATTGTCGGTAAAAAAATTAAAATGCTGAAAAATCTTGTATATTGGCATGGACCTGGGATCCCCAGCTCACTCATAAACTGCCTAACTAAATTCCTCCTCCTCAACTCATGCATAAACCTGTACTGCCTAACTAAATTCCTCCTCCTCAACTCATGCATAAACCTGTACAGGTAACATCAGATCTTTGATCTCTCTTCTAGACAACATAACAAACTTCTGCATTTTCTCCTTGACTTTGCTTACTTTCATCCAGGCCCATTCCCTCCTTTCTCCCTAATATAACATACCTGGGCTTAGGAGGGTTAGGTGGGTTTCTAACTTTTTATCATCTTCCAAGACTAATTTGATGTGATGTAACATTCAAGGAGCAATTTGAATAAAACTTGCAGTCAATGAAAGTTCAAAATATAACAAGTTGAAGAAAGAAGGCACCAAGAAATAGGAGATGGTATCACAAACTAGATAAACATATAAACATCACGATTAAATAAAGTTGTTCAGTATACCTCCAACTTGTCCTCGCTCGACCTATGATTTATCGGAAGTGTGCGGATTTCCTCTGCCAAACGAAAACACTCGCCAACACTTTCAGGAGACACAAAACTAAGCGCAACATTGATGCATGTCTGTAAAAGAACGGTGGATAAACATTTCAAACAGTACTAAAGATTAAAAGTACTCACACCAGAAAACGTGGGCTAATAGCAAAGGTTTAAGTATTTTGTATGAAATCATAAACGTCCAGCTGTTATTGTGTTTTCAAAACTACCGTATTTTAAGGCTAGCTTTGCGAAGAAAGAGCTTACTATTCTTAGTTTCAATCTAGCACAAGAAAATTTTATCACAGTAGGTTTATGTTCAAACTACCAGCAATTTAGTCTTGCCACACTGTGACATTGGCTGTACAATAATAATAATAATAATAATAATAATAATAATAATAATAATAATAATAATAATAATAATAATTCTATATACACCGAAGTAATCATTGATCATAATTACAATGTCTAATAAAGAACCTAATTGTTCCTAATTGATACATAAAGGAACTTTACTATAAAATCAACAAATTGAATAAATCTCAAGACAGAATCAGACTCTTCTAGGCATATCACGCATCACTATAAATACATTAAAGAGAATATACATGCCACATTTCTCCATTGTACCTTCAGATTTCTAACTTGGTATGGACATCCCGCTGGAATAAAGACAGCATCTCCTAACTTCTGAATGAAAGTCCAGGGCTCAATTCCTAATAAACGAATTATCAATGCAAGGTACAGCACAAACAATCAAAACATTCCATCCACCAAAAAAATTAGGAAAACTTAAACGAAATTGCTAACCATACTCCTCCTTTAGCTTCCTCTTATGTCCCACAGTCAGATAGATCGTTTGATCATGAATGGGGTGAATAACCTACGTTGCCAAGAGAAATGCCATTCAAACAGAAGCAAACATGCACAGTGAAATGAAGATACCTTGTTTCAGGTAAAGAAGGATGCATCAAGAAAAGAAAAGGGAAATGGATGAAAATTCCTTTTCAAACTTGTATCAATTTTACCCCTTTTTTCCCTATCATAAAAATTATATTTTCTTACTCTCTTTTTTTTATTATGATGAAAAAAAAAATCCTTAAGATGAGAAGTAATAATTATATCCTAATCAATATCAATATATAAAACAAACAAATACTTTTCCTACTGTAAATATGTTTGACTTACTTTTTCTTTTCGGTACAAATACTTAACTTCTACTGTTTTTATAATCTCTCGGTTACTGTATATTCTTAGATAAATTATAAATATAAAATTAGGCAAATTACAATTTAGCCCTTGAGATCTTTCAATACTACAGATATCCCCCTGTTGAGTTAGAATATATTTAGGATTGATATAGTATCTAGGTATATCTTGTATTGATTCAATTTGATAGTAGCATGATTATCATGATGATTAGATTGTATATTAACCTATAAATATAAATAAGCACTTCTCATTGTTTCTCACACAACATCTAAATATACAGGATATCCAAAATTCTAACATGTTTTGAAGTAGACATTTGACACCCTTAATTTATTTTGAAAGATTATAAAGAAAAAACAAAGAACTAGATAGGGACAAACTGTCTCCATTCTAGTATAAACAGTATACATTTTGAACAAAACGACGAGTAAAACAAATAATTTTTTCTCACAACCTTCAAACAAACAACAAAGACAGCAACTTATAAAAAAGGCAACCCGGTGCATAAGCATCCCGCATTAACACAGGGTTCAGGAAAGAATTGCACCCAAAGGATGTAATGTAAGTAGCCTAACCTCATAATTGCATTAATGGTTGATTCCATGACTCAAACCCGTAACCTAGAGGTTACACGGAAACAACTCACCCCCTCGAAGATAGCAACTTTATCTAGAGAGAAATTAACAAACTCCAAAAGGCAAACTGATGAAAAACTGAAAGCTTGGATCTTTCTAAAAGCTTTTTTCAGAAAAAGATCCATTTGATTAGAAGGACGAGTCTGGGCCATGATGGTTCTGGAGTTGCTGTGATAACTGGCGACATTTGAGTGGTGGTTGTTTTTGGCCCTCAACTTTGTGTGCTATCAGCTATGACAACCACTTTGGATTGCCCAAACCAGTGTGGCACCACCAACTTTCACCACCACGCAAGCTGCCACATCACCACGGCAGCAGTGAGATGAAGGGATTAGAAGGAAGTGAAGATGAACAAGTTGGAGGCCAGAAAGGGATGGGTATAGACCAAGAGAGAGTGACATAAGAGGTTTGTTGAAGGCGAGATAGAATCAACAAAAGGGGTATTATGGACCTTTTATTTGATAGGTATATCCGCTAGAAATGGAGGTAAGTCCTAACCTGCAAACTACAGCCTTTGTAAATGTAATTTGGCCCTATAGAATAACAGAAAATTACAACAAAAAGAAAATAAACAATCATACCACCAGTTTTTCCTGTATACAATATACTCTAACAGCAGTGTAATCCATACTTCTCCAAAGATAAATATGTGAAAGCATAAACTTTAAATATACATTGACACTAGAGTGAATGAGATGAGAGAAAACACTGCTTAGTCTCATCTTGGTTCTGGGCTGATATGCTTAATTCAGCCCCACTAGGACACACAAAGGAAGGATTGTTTTCTGCTTGGTAATTGGCCTACCTGAGGAGGAGAACTTTAGCTATCTCCATGTTATGATTTGGGACTCTATTGGACATTGTACATATTTGGTTATAAGTCCATGTCTACCCATCTTGATTACAAGAAAGAAATCTCCTAGTAAATGAAGTTAAATCTGTACATGTTACTTATCTCAACATATCTATAAAACTAAATAAATAAATAAATATATTCCATAAAATATATGATATGCTTCAATATGGCTGCTCCCATCAATGCGGCTTGCCAATGTCTAAAATAAATAGTGATTGATCATAAATAACTTCTTTCGGTTTTGAAAAGAACAATTCAAAACTATTATTATCAAAACCTTCATCGTTTCAAAATCCAATGGCACTCCCTCCATTCTTAATTAATTGTCCAATTCTGAAATTCCAATTTCCCCAAATAATTGTCCACTTAGCAAATTGAGTGTAACTTTATTTTTCTTTTCCAGTCATATCACTTATATATATACTCTAATCAACTTCAATAATAATGCTGTTAGAAATCAGGATAGAATCATATAATATCAAAGAATATCAAATATGATCTCTTAGGTTTCGCATTGATATTTATCATTGTTTCCGTATTAGTATTAGATTTTTATTATTGTTATGAATAGATGCTAGTATTCCTCTCATGTAAGACAGATCACATAGGAATAACATATTCTCTCTCATCTGCTGAGTTACTATTTACTCTAATTTTTCAGGTTAATCAAGGGTTTTAACATGGTATCCGAGTCATGGTATCTTCCGTAATCTCATATGCTTCCGTTGTATCAAGCTCTATGTTGAAGAAGAATTTTTGATCTCGTGTTCTCTGTTTCTGTTTCTCGATTAAGTCACCTTGTCTCTGTCTCTTTATTTGATAGTCCCGCAAATCCCTATGAGTCACTGCCGCCACAAGTTGAGAAAAGTCTCGAAATTCCTCCTACCACTGCGGTTATGTTGTGTTATCTTCTCCACCTTCTCCACTACCATTGTCATCACTGTCTCTGCCTTAAGTTGCTGTTAGCACTGATGGCGCCTTCTTGTCACCAATCACTAACCGCACCATCAAGCTCATCATCTCCGGCAGCCCAGCCAATACCATCCGGGTTTGAGGCTTCATGCACTTCCATGCGCTGTTTTCTCCCTTGGATTCCAGTCACCACCGCAGCTTTCGCCAGTGCATGCTAGCGCGTCAGCCGTCTCTTTCCACCGCCATGCTCATCTCACCATCCTCTTTCCAGATCTGGTCGTCGGTTTCTCTTTCAACCACTTTTCATCTTTTGCATTTTCTGCATTTCTACTGTGCCCCTGGCACTACTGCACCATTCATCCGGGCTGTTTCCACTACAATAGTCCACCTAAAGCATCATCAAACTCCTTGATTTTATCTCTATCAGGTGTCATGACTACTGATTCTCCTGCTTCTAATAGTTCTTGCATGTTTGACATCTCTACTATCTATAAAACCTCAAACTTGTAAACACTCCAAAAACCATATCTAAGAAGTGATACTTTTAATACATGCCCAAGAATGAACATCTAGAGCGTGATGTTTGATTTCTAGCATGAACATATATGGGATGGTCCAACTAGATTGGATTGGATAATCTACCATATTAGAATTGTGGGTTTAACTCACCCCAAAAACAAGCTCAAGAGGTGATAGGGGCCTCGTACTTATAAACACTCTAAAGACAATGGATTTTAAGAAATGCCAAAATAAAAATTAATTGAGATGAAGGGTAATTTTGTAAATTGAAATTAAATTTTTGTAACTCTGGTACATTTTAAATTTGTAATCATATTCTTATTTCAAGTGGAAAACCAAAAAAGTGGACAATTAATTAAAAACGCAAGGAATACATCATATGTAATGTATTTTTATGGAAGCAAGGATAGAATGAGATCAACAATATATAAACTGGTCAGGATGCTGACCTAGATACCAAAAATATGATGGTCATAAGAATAAAAAAGAATGCTCCCAGCAATTAAACTATTCACTATTGGCAAGGCATAATTAGTGAATCAAACTGAAATATTCTTTAAAGTAATGCATAATTATTATACTAATTACCTTATCTAAGGGACAGCAATAGTTATGCCTGAACTCCTTGAAATGCTTTTTCAGATATTCCTTTAACACAGGAATATCCTGTCTCCGGAAAACATCCCAAAGGACACCATCAGAAGCATCCCCTCCAGCTAATATATTGCTTTCTTCCTGATAAGTTACAAGGAGCTCTCTCTTGTCTTGGTCATGGTGCTTCCGTTTCAAATGCTCAATCGTTCTAAGTTGGTCAGATGTCAACCTCACTTTTCCAGCAGTATGAGTTAAAATATTAACCTAAAATGGCCAAATTAATATAAAAGAAAGGAGACACAATTTTTTTATACCTCAATACATATAAATCCTAGCACTATATATAGCAACAAATACAATGTTAACAAAGATTTGGTAAGGAAATTGATGAGATTAAATCACAAATATCAGAGGATTGAGAAAGAATAACAACTAAACAAGAGGTTTAGAACAAGTGTATTAAGGATGAGGAGGGTAAGGTTTTGGTCACAAAGGAGCATTAACGAAAGATAGAGAACTAATATCATAAATTATTCAATGAGATATGAGACTCTCTCGTGCTCGGATCTGCTACACACAAGGAAGGAGGACCCAAAATTTTATCACTATTGGAGAATGCAAGAGTTTGGAGTTAAGAGGCCCGAAAATGGATGAAGAATAGTGGAGCAGTGGGTCAGAATAATATATTAATTAGGAAAGATCTAGGAGAAAAAGGCATTACTTGGCTGGCCTAAGAAGATGCTAAACAAATGGAGAGAAAACAGTTTGATCCCCATCTGAAAAAACAATTTATACATAATTGTGAAAACTACAAAAAGATAAGCTCATGACTCATACCATGAAATTATGGGAGAGGGTGATAGAGCAGAAGTTGAGACAAGAGACTTGGATTTTGGAAAGTCGGCTTTTGGTTTTATGCTATGTAGATCTACCAGTGATGCAATATACTTGTTAAGAAGAAACGATGGAGAGGTACTGGAACAATAAGAAAGATTTACATGTGATTCTCATTTACTTAGAAATGGCATATGATAGGGTGTCCTGTGGAAAGTTAAGGTAGCAGATACTTTTGTGTAACTAAAGATATGCACGATAGGATTACAATATGAGAACCCAAGGTGGTGTAATAGAGAAACTTCCCATTGTTGTAGGGGTTACAGTTGGGGTAATCTCTACCCTGATACATTTTCACACTAGTCTTTGTGGTAATTATTAAGCATATCCAGGAACCCATACCATGATGCAAATGACATCAGATTTATCGGAAAATCAAAGGAAGATTTTAAATAAGAAATTAAATTTGTTGAGATAAGCTTTAGAAGTACATGGTTTACACATAAGCTACACGTGTAAATTCAACATGAGAAGAGAAAAGTTTAACATATAAAAGAAAATTGGAGAAAACACCATACACCACAAGTCAAGAGATTTATGTATCTGAATTGAATTATTTGAGACAACAGAAAAATAGAGGATGATGTAAACTATAGGATTCAATAGGCTGGTCAAAGTGAAAGACTGGTTCGAACTTCATTTGAAACAAAAAATAACCTATAATACATAAGAATAAAGTTTATCACACTGTCATTAGACCAACTTGTGTGGAACAAAGTGTTGGGTGGTAAAGGGTGAACACAAACATAAATTTAGTGTGACCTAAATGAGAATGCTTAAATGGATGAGTGGCTATACACAAATGAACAGGGTAAGGAATAAGGACATGATAGAAAAGGTAAACAGTGCACCAATTGTTGAAAAGATGGTGAAATCACGTTTAGTAGGGGGAGGGGGAACCAACAACAAATCTAGTGGAGAGGATAAATTTGATGAAAGATTGAGTAGGGGTTAGGAGCAAAGGGAGACCTAAGAAGACTCTGAATGAGGTATTCAACAAAGATCTAAGTATAAACGGGCTTACCGCAGATATGATACATGACAGGATGCAATGTCGTCATTTTCTCCAAGTAACAAATCCCAAGCAATGGGATAAGGTTTTGTGATGTTGTATACTGCGAATCCTAAGTAGATTCATCTCACAAATTATCAAATCTCCCAAGAAAACATAGGATGAAATGAGAGGTTATGGACTATGGAGTAAGGACAACACAATGAGCACAAAAATTTATGGCGAGAACTTGAAATGACAATCTGCTCATACATAACAGCACAGAGAAATGCATAGTCTTAAGGGAAGCAACAAATGTATACATTTATACATCTACAAACATTAATCCTTCATATGTGAGACTGCATTAGAAGATAAAAATGAAAAGAATTCAAAAAGTTCAAAAGAGATATCCTTCAACAAAATTACCAAATAAGAATTGAGGAAATAAAGCATACTGTATCAGAAATATCATAGTGGAGTTTAACCACAGAATCACCACGTCCAAGCTCTTGAGGAAATCCATATGCAATATATTCTTTTGGCTCCATGTTAGGTGTTGAACCAGTCCCATGTACTTTAGAAGCAAGATTAAGAACACCTCCAAAAGGATGTGTATATTCCCCAAAGGGCAATAAAGACATAAATTCTGCATAGTGACGTGGTGCACGTTCCGTGAAATCAGGAGGCCAATCATTTAATCTCAGCATCTGAGGCCAACCACACCTATCCCAACGACCAATTTCGTACCCACAAAAGAATTGATGGATATTAATATCTCCCTGCATTTAAGTAGAGAAAGTATACATCACCAGCAACAAAACAGATATGTTAAGTGAAAACTATAAAGAATTTGAAAAACAAAGCACGTATGATTTAGTTCATTCTAATCATAGAACAGAAAGTAATTAGTACAGATGGAAAATAATATTTTGTACCAGAAAATTTAAACAGGATGTACGCCTTAAGACTAAAACAAAATGGAAAACATAGTAGGAAACCAGAAGCAGAGGATGAAAGGGAAACTACAAAACATTTGGATGGTTGAAAGCAAAACAGACAGGATAACAGAAAGAAATATAAGTTGTAAATGTAAAATGTTAAGATAGGAAGCAAACCGAGGAGGGATAAAGATGACAATACTAACAGCAGTCTAAATTGATCAAATATGTTTTGTATTTGTTGACAGGGTGAGGAGAAACAACATACTGGCAACAAGCTTCTACCATGCCGTCCAAAATGTGTGTTTTGTGTTGACAAATTTCCAACTTGACCAGAATCTCAATCTTACCATGACAGCAGAATGTCTAGAAACTATTTCTAACACCTTTCAAAAGGATAAACTTAGAAAATAAAGAGAATCAGAAGGGCCATCATTAATGCGAACAAGGCAATAGCCTCGGTTAGAGCAAAGCCCAGATCTGAATAACTGTTTTGCCAATGATGGATTTCTTTCCACGGAATGAATTAATGAACTGAATACGTTTCCAATACCTACAGCAGAATCCGCTGAAGCAATTGTAGCAGCTCCAGCACCCATTGATTTTGCACCTTCTAACATCTCGAATTGACCATATATCTAGTCACGCTCTTGAAGGCTGACTTACTTACTTATGGCTTTTTTTTCACTATCTCTATCTCTTGGGGGGGCCTCCATTACGATGGGCTGCTCCTGGGCCCCCCCTTTTGTAATAATAATAGGTGCCAGGGTTACCCCCTGCATCCAACTAAAGGAGAAACGATGGAGTACAATGTACTCATTTTCTCCCTTTAGTTGCTTTTGGTTCCAGAAGGGCTTTTGGTTCCAGAAGGGCTTTTGGTTCCAGAAGGGAAGGTAGAGCAGAAATATTGAATATAGAACTACTAATAATGCGAGATAGGCAATAAGGACAAAAAAAAGAAACATTATTATTTTGGCATAATCAGCATTTATAGTTGTTGAATATCAGATGAGAGATATAGACTTTATATAAGTTATTCTGTTTTGATATAGTTTCTGTTTTTAGATATTTGATTCTGATTGTATCTCCTAGTATTAAAGGATTTTATTTCTGTACCTATGTATATATATATTGACGCTAGAGATGATTCTCTCAAGGAATTCATCCAAAACACAATCCTTGTCTCACTTCATTCGTGTATTTCAAGTTGGTATCAGAGCGAGTTCCGACCTGGCTCTGTTTCTATTTGTTTTTCTTCTTTTCCGGCTGCAATCTCTCAGCAGTGTTCCCTTTTCCCACCAGCTGACACTATCAGCTGTGTGTGTCAGCTGTGTCTCTTCGTCAGAAACTATTTTTCCGGCCAATTACCTTGTCAAACATCAGACCCACTCCGAAGCAACCCCAGAATCAAAACCGGAAAGCCAAGTTCAGCCTGTCCCCAAAATTTCACCGCCGTCAACCGCCGCGGGCGCCGACACGCGCCGCCCCTTTTCCTGTGCATGGTCCTCACGCGCCTCAGCTCCAGACGCGCGTGAACGTCACACTCTACTGCCCAGGTTTTTTTCCGGCCCTCGTTTCCCTTCTGCAGGTGTTTTCCGGCCGTTTCTAAGTATCTGCCATCATGTCTTCTGAGGTAACCCCCGACACCAACTCCAATGGTGGCAAACCGGCTGTTCTAACATCTGTTGTTTCTGGAACCGCTACAATGACCTCTGAAAAATTGATGGGTGCCAAAAATTACCTTTCTTGGGCTGATTCTGTAGAACTTTGGTTCATGGGCCAAGGCTATGAAGACCACCTTACTAAATCTGTTGATGACGTTCGCACCGCTAACAAAACCACTTAGAAGAAGATTGATGCCCAGCTATGTAACCTTATGTGGCAGACCATTGATCCATCAAAGCTGACTATGTTTCGAGCTTACAAAACTTGTAAAAAGGTGTGGGACCGTGCTAAAGCTTTATACACTAATGACATTGCAAGACTTTACCATGTTGCTAAGAAGCTGTGTAGTTTACAGCTTCAAGGAACTGATATGGAATCTTATGTTGGGGCTGGGAAGCTGTCAAGGAAGAGTTTTCGACTCTCCTTCCCTATGTGTTTAATGCTAATGACCATCATGCTCAACAGGGAAAGCTGTTTTTGGTACTTACGTTACTTGGGCTGCCAGCTGAACTTGAATCTCTTTGGCAACAAATATTGGGCACCTCACCCGTTCCTTCCTTTGAGGACGTATTTGCACGACTCTTGCAATCCGGCCCCTCTCTTGAGACTCATACTTTCAACCAAACTGCATTGGCATCCCAATCTTCTTCTCAAGTGTCCTTTCAAGTGCCCACTCACAGCGGCCGTGGGGTCATGGTAATCGTACTCACCTTAGTTGTACCTATTGCCATAGGATTGGTCATACTCAGGATAAATGTTATGCTCTCCATGGTCGTCCTACCAAGGTAGCTAATGTTGTCCAAACTAATGAGCCATCTGACGTTTACTCCGCTGCACAAGTATAGTAGACATCATGGTCAGAATAGTTTCCAGCATAACATAAGCAAAAACTGGTTCTCTCGCCCCTTGCTCGCGGAGCGGTATACCGAAAAAAGAAAAGGGTACCAATGAAGCCAACCATTAATGACTAGAGAGTTGTTAGTTCCATGGGGGCTTCCCCTTTCCTATTCAGCTTTGCCGCCACTCCTTAGACCTTATAAGATCTTCCCAATCCTTTTTTTTTCTAAAGCAGCCCAAATTGCCAGGATACCTCCCCTTCGACCATCGAAGTTCCTTCCACGGGAACCTGCGGTAGCCCCTCTCCGGGTTCGACATGTCTTCAAATACCTCTACCTCTAAAAAGGGCTCTACGGGTTAATTGCTCTCTTTTTCTTTTAAGAATGTAGATAGTTCTATCAACCTTTTCTATCTATCCTTAGAAGTTCGGCGAAATATGATATTAGCGTTGGTTTTTCCAACGAAACTAAGCACTATTTTTTTCTTTATCATTTGAAAGGCTCAGTCCCACACTCTGACTTCAATGGTGGGAACAACCTCCGCACTCCGGCACTCCAATGAACAAAAGTTCTTCGCCTTACTTTATTTAGAATAGTGGTCGATCCCTCGGGAGTTACATTCGTAACTTAATGTTATGTTCATGTTCACGCGGTGATCTTATATCCAAGAGTACTACCCTGTACGTAGTCTATGTCTGGGGAGCATACTTGACAGGAGATGGCCACAGGCGGTAGATAGGTCCCCCACTTCGATTCCTACCCTGTTAGCATCTCCGATCCGAGATAAGGGATTACTCCGTTAGGTCTTTTCGGTCTGGAGCCGGCCGGTAATGACAAGTTCAAACACCAGGAGCGTTCTGATTTGATCAAACAGATTGCTTGAAAGAAAAGCAAATTCTCCAAATTGTTGACCAAGCTACACTAGCGGAAAATCTCTTATTCTTACCAGCCGGGTGGCGCGCAATGAAGACCAATCCGCGAACTAATTTATAACATCCAATGCCCTATGCCTCAAACTCGCAAGCTTGCGTCTCCGTCTTGGCTAGAATCCTTCCACTCTTTCTCCAACAAGCCACGCAGTCTCTTTAATATGATATATCATGCCTCCTAGCTTTCATGCATAGCAGACTAAGAAGCTGAAAGGTGATATAGCTGTACCCTCAACCCAAGCACCGACATTGAGAGAAGAGTGGAACGGGACTAGGCAACTAGTATGGGGCCCGGGATACTTATCAACTCATATTGGAGCAAGGTCACGACTGCTGAGACTGCAACCACGTAAAGCAATACCGCATTCTCACCGGCAGACAGCTTCGTTCTTCTCTTCTTCCTCTTTCCCAACGATATCGATCGGACATGAAATCCATCAAAAAATAGCTGTAAATTTTCAAAAATTTCGAAAGACTTCTTCCAAGGACAGCTCAGTGCACAAGCATCTCACGTTTAACGCAGGGTCCAAAGAAAGGCGGCACCCAACGGATATAATATAGATAGTCTAACATTATAATTACATCAGTAGTTGATTTCACGCTTGAACCCGTGACTATGATGAGGTCACATAAAGACAACTCAACCATTGCTCCAAGACTCCCTTTAAAAAGACTATTCTCAAATCTCATTAAAAAAAAAGATGGTGATATCAAATTCAAAGATGTAAAATTTAATAGTAAAAATTGGGAATTTGGGATTTCTCAAAATAGCACTGCGGTACTGCACCCCATTCTTTGATAGTCTATATTAGAATATTTTAACAAACTATACTCTTCTATTTAACCAAGATAATAAAGTAATAAAAAATTATCAATAACTTTCCTGTAGTCGCATAATCCATCAACACATTACACAATTAGAAAAATGCAAAAAACCAATAGAATTATTGAAGAAACTTTTTAAATACCTATTAAAATTAATTTTATAGAAAAAAATTTCAACAAAAAGGATCCATAAAAAGAATCACCTATTGGTAATTCTTTTGATCCATTGATTATCAACAAAAATATTTTCTTCTGATTGATAATTATTTGGAAAATTTTGTCACATTTTTTGTTGTTCATAAATTTAAGGTTCAATTAATATTTAGGTCTCTATTGTTTAACTCAATTTCTTTTTGAGTTACTATATTCTAAAATTTTTAATTATGTCCTACATTGCATAAGTTTTCCTAAGCAGGATTCACGTCCCTGTTTATATGAGCCCTTAGGAAAAATGAGATTAAGTGAAAAATTCCTTGCATATAGTAAGACCTTAGTAAACGTCCAAAACCATGCTTGAAGAGAATACTTAAGACGACAACAATAACAACAACAAAGCCTTGTCCCACTAAGTGGGGTCGGCTACATAAATCAAACGATGTCATTGTGCTCTGTCATGTATCATGTCTACAGAGAAACCGTTTACATATAGATCTCGTTTGATCATCTCATGGATGGTCTTCTTAGGTCTTCATCTGCCTTTCGCCCTTTGTCCATCTTCCATCTCATCCACCCTCCGGATTGGATGTTCTATCGGTCTTCTTCTCACATGTCCAAACCACTTGAGACGCGATTCAACCATCTTTTCCACAATAGGTGCTACTCCAACTCTCTTCTTTGTATCTTCATTCCTTATTTTATCCAATCGCGTATGACCACTTATCCATCTCAACATCTTCATCTCTGTCACATTCAGCTTATGTTCGTGCTCCCCTTTAGCCGCCCAACACTCTGTACCATACAGCATAGCCGGTCTTATAGCGGTGCGATAAAATTTACCTTTAAGTTTTAGAGGCACTTTTTTGTCGCATATAAAATCAGATGCACTCCGCCATTTTGACCAACCTGCTTGGATCCTATGATTTACATCATGTTCGATCTCTCTATTATCCTGTATGATACACCCAAGATACTTAAAATTTTTAACTTTTCGTAGGATGTTTTCTCCAATCTTCACCTTTATATTGGGGTTTTCCCTTCTTAGATTGAACTTACATTCCATATATTCCGTCTTGCTACGGCTTATGCGCAGACCATACACTTCTAAAGCTTCTCTCTATAACTCCAACTTCTTATTTAGGTCTTCCCTTGACTCTCCCATAAAGATGATATCATCGGCAAAAAGCATGCATCATGGCACAGGCTCTTGGATGTGCTCTGTGAGTACTTTCAAGACTAATGTGAAAAGATATGGACTTAAGGATGATCCCTGGTGCAATCCTATACCAATAGGAAATTCCTCTTTTCTAAAATCTTCCATAAGACCTCCTTTGGTACCCTATCATACACTTTTTCCAAATCAATAAACATCATATGTAGATTCCTTTTATTACTACGATACCTCTCCATCATCCTTTTTAATAGGTATATCGCTTCAGTGGTAGATCTTTCTGACATAAATCTAAATTGGTTTTCTGTTACTTGTGTCTCTTTTCTCAACCTCCGTTCTATCACCCTTTTCCATAACTTCATAGTATGACTCATAAACTTAATCCCTCTATAGTTTCCGCAACTTTGTATATCCCCCTTATTCTTGTAGATAGGTACCAAGGTGCTCTTTTTCCACTCATCAGGCATCTTCTTTGACCTTAAAATCTCATTAAAAAGCTTGGTTAACCAGTTGATGCATTTTTCTCCAAGACCTTTCCAAACCTCAATTGGGATATTATCAGATCCTACTGCCCTGCCATTTTTCATCTGTTTTAGAACCTCTTTTACTTCAAAGTCTCGAATCCTTCGATAGTAGTCAAAGTTTTGATCTTCTTCCCTTGTGCATAATCGACCAAGGCTCGAAAGAGTCTTCTGTCCTCATTAAATAACTCGTAGAAATAGCTCTTCCACCTTTCATTAATCTTCTCTTCTTGAGCCAACACCTCTCCATCCTTATCCTTTATGCACTTAACCTGATTCAAATCTCTCGTTCTTCTTTCCCGGCTCTTTGCGATTCTATATATACATTTTTCTCCTTCTTTCGTGCCCAAAAACTAGTAGAGACCCTCATATGCTCTTGTTCTTGCTTCACTTACAGCCACTTTTGTCTCTTTCTTAGCCGCCTTATATTTTTCCCAGTTACCTGCATTGCGGCATAAAGACCACTCTTTAAAACATTTCCCTTTTATCTTTATCTTTTTTTGTATACTCGCATTCCACCACCAAGACTCCTTGTCTCTTGGTCCTATTCATTTAGATTCACCAAAACTTTCTTTTGTTGTTCTTCTAATAACTTCTGTCATCTCCCTCCACATCTCTTCCGCGCTTCCACTCCCATCCTACTTTGCCTCTTCTACACGTCTTAGGAAGTTTCTTTGTTCCTCACCTTTCACCCGCCACCACCTCGTCCTTGAGTTCTTCGTATGTCTTTTCCTCAACTTTTGCTCAACGCGAAAATCCATGACGAACATCCTATATTGCGTTGTCAAACTCTCTCCCGGGATAATTTTACAGTTAATACAAAATTTCCGATCGACTCTCCTCAACAAAAAGTCAATTTGAGAGCTTGTCATGTCACTCTTATAGGTTATAAGATGTTCGTCTCTCTTTTTAAAACATGTATTTGCAATGAAAAGATCAAAAATTGAGAAAAAGTCCAAAATAATTTTACCCTCAGCATTGATCACCTCGAAACCATGGCCTCCGTAAATACTCTCATATCCAGTCACTTCTCTTCCAACATGGTCATTTAAATCTCCTCCTAAGAAAATCTTATCTCCCAAAAGTATGCTTTGAACCAAACTCTCTAGATCCTCCCAAAACCTTATCTTGTGTTGTTCGTCCGAACTCACTTGCGGTGCATAGACGCTAATCACATGAAAAGCACCTCCCTCCACCACAAGTTTGATAGAGATGATCCGATCTCCCACCCTCTTGACATCCACTACGTCATTCTTCCACTGCTTATCCACAATTATTCCAACCTCATTCCTATCCTTCACCTTTTCTGTATACCAAAATTTGAAACCAGAAGTATCCAACTCACTAGCCTTTTCACCAACCCATTTCGTTTTTTGTAGGCACATAATGTTAATCTTCCTCCTTGTCATGGTGTCCACCACCTCCGTGGACTTTCTTGTTAAAGTGCCTATGTTCCATGTCATAAATCTCAACATTATGTCGCTTTGACCTTTACCTTTTACTTTGTGAACTAGCTTATTTACCCCCGTCCGTTCACGGAAACGCGAGAACCCTTACTCATTTAACACTACATCCGGACACCGATGCAGCGGCTCTTGCTTTGACACCGTACTCGAGCCATACGGCGCGTTGCTTCCGAGCAACGACCTAACTTTAGCGCAATAATGTCTTTGATTCATATCCAGGGGATTCGGCTATATTTTTATGTTGGTTGCCGAAAACCTAACACAACCCTCCTCCTTTATTCGGACTTGGGACCGGTTATGTACCGCAAATGTAACATAGGCGGAGTTGAGAATACTTAAGACCATCTTAAGAAATTGCACATTGGACAGGTCTAGGACTAACACTCCCTTCCCTATGCAACAAACATTGGGCACTCATGGTTCTCTACTTCTCTTGAGCTTGGCATCTATCTGAGACAAGAGCCAGCTTTTAACGGCAACCCTAGACAAGATTACAAGAAGAGACAAGCAGTGGCCATTTTAGAAAGCGGAGATGTCCCTGTAACCGAGTCTAAATATCTTTCTAGACTTTAGCTACACGGCCTTCGAATGATCCACCTAACCATCAAGGCCAATCTCAACAATAAAGGCTTAATGACAACCTACTATAGAAATCCCATGAGGTAATGAAACAAGAATACACGTCAAATCAGAATCCAAACATCTTAAGAGTCATCACTTATCACTAACCTTGATGGGCAAGTGCTTCATGAACAATTTCAGGGATGGAAATAGAGGATAAAGCAAAAGCAAACACATAATTGGATGAAGACAAGTAAGCAAATTACGAATGGGGCGAGCAGTGTAGGAATTACATTTGTAAAAGGGTGATATTTTCCATGGGTAAGTTTGTGGATAGGGTGATATTTTCCATGGGCTATAGGTAAGTTTGTAGGTTCAATAGGACACAGTGAAGCAACCATAGAGGAAGGACTAAATGTTTCAGGGGAAGACAATGGCATCAAAGAGTTATGAGAATCAATGTAAGTGTTATGAGATGTAAGAGCCATGAGATTTGAGAATCCATGTAAAAATAGAATTTCCAAATAAAGCCATCAGAAGTCAACACTTAGGATTGAGAAATTAAACAAACCTGTGCCCAATCTAGGCAGTCAAATGCCTTCATATCCAAATGTTGATTACCGTTGGCCTTAAACGATCGGAATGCACGCCACATGACTCGTGGTTCCCAGCTTAAACCAGATGAATGTTCAAGCACATTGCTTACAATAACAGGCTCGCCTCTACTCCAATGACATTGAAAATGTTTCAACTCTTCAGGTTTTTGACTTATAGCCCGAGGATGGTACAAAAAGTTGTCAATGGAATTTTCACGAGAAGCTGACTTCAGTGTATTATTATTGCTTCTACAATCTGTGTTTCTGCTGAGCCTCAAACATGAACACCAGCTAACAGGATTCTCAACTGCAGTGTGAAGCTTATGTGCTTCTGCTTCTTCTGCTTTGTGTACTAACTCTGAGATAAAATTTGGACCAAGTACACTTCTCAGTTCAAGAAACCTGTTGCGACACGTATTCTTTGGGCAAGGAATGCGGCCATCGCTCTTTGCATGCCACCCCGATCTTGACCATCCACGAACATCAGGCTTAGCATCAGAATGCGCTAAATTCTTCTTAGAGTCAGGCTTAGCATCCTCATGTGCTGAATTCGACTTGTCTCTACTTATATCACAACCATGCTGATAATCAATACCCCAGTTGACAAATCCAAGCTCATCTGGATCTGCACCACCTAGTAGCTCTCCATTGCGAAGCTCATAGCAACAGATAAGACAAAGGTGAAAAGAACATTTTCTACAGAATCTGTGGTAGTCAAATATTGACGTCTTGCAGTTATCACTACAAAAGAAGATAAGGTCAACCAACTAAAAGAATATGAGGATAACTGAAAAGAAAAGAGAATCAGAAAAATCCCAACCAGTGGACACGTTCATCTTGACGGTATTCTGACTTTTCAATATTTAGCTTTGGGAGTGAAAGCCCTGCAGTGCACATCCCACAACCAAACTAAATAACAGTAGATATATATACTGAATTTTGACAGTGGCATGAGATGACCTATGTTGCTAAGGTACATACAAGAAGCATTATCAAATTAATTCAGAATAATCTGAGGGAGAGAGAGAGAGCCAATCGCTTGATCCTAAAAGTAAAGAACCAAAACCAGGAATTAGAAAACACTAACTAAGCAAACCATGTAATATGAGGAAGGGAAAAACTGGAAAACATGGTTTGCAAGAGGCAAGATGTTCAAAAGCCAAAAGTTTGTCAAATCTTATAAAATACAACACTTTTTACTTTTTGTTGAAGCCCTCATCATGCAAATAGATGTGTATTGAACTATTGATGGCACTGATTCAAAACATCCTTATAGACTTATAGTCATTTAAAGAAATATGAGTACTGAAAAATGCATATACACTAGTCCAACTTAATTTGCATCAAGATCAAATTGATTTATTTCAGAGCAAAGTTTATATGTACATCACATCCGTGACCACAATAGAGACTCCTCAATCAAAATATTACCTTTCCTCTTAGCTTCTATATCCTTCTCAATCATTTGTTCTTTATCCAACTGTCTTAAATAAGGAAGAAGCCGTTTTAGCAAATACTTAGAATGCTCAAATCTCTCCTGTTCGTTCCTTGGCACATGATGCCTCATTGCCTACAGAAAACCAAATGGCCATATTGCAAATCTGGGATACAGTAACTCACGGGTAAAGCCAAATAAAAGGTGGGATATACTGACCTTAATTAATGCTGTAGATCGCAAGCATGCTCTGCAGTTGCAATTACCACGGCAAACCGGACATAACACTGCATCTTCCGGCTTTAATTCAGGATACCTATAGATGCAACAGCAAAAATATCAAGAACTGACAGCATTGATAAGTCTTCATCATCAAAAATCTAGGGGTCAATTTGGTTGCAGTTTCATCTTCAATTTTTTTTTTTTTTTCATGATTTTATAAGAAACAAGTGAAAACAAAGAAACACTAAAAATGGAAAGACAATCCAAACACAGCTTAAACTTGCAATAACTTTACAGTTTATAGGTTACTGCTCTTGCCATTGTCACTCGAAATTATGTTCTCAAGAAGAAATCTAAAGAATAAAAAACAAAAACTCTAATATTCGAGACATTGACCCTTAAATATAGCTTTACTCCATATATATATATATAACTAAAAAACAGAAATCAATACCAGGTAGCCAAACAAGGTATACAGAATCTTTTCCGCTTGCAATTTTTGCACCTCACAACTTCACCTTTGTCATTTCTCTGACATTGATGGCACATTAAGCTCTCCTCTTGAATAAACTGTTGATTAAGAACAAAGTTTTGACCACAATTTCAATATACATGATCACCTAACACCAAATTTTGAACATCTAATCAAAAGAAAAAAGAAAAGGGAATAACGAACTTTAGGGCCTCGCCTAATGACTTTGGGTGTCTCCTGTTGATGCTTCCGAAGTAGGAACCTCCTGCCGTTGGCGTCGTCCTTTTGAGAATCTTTATCCAACCCAAGCTCAACATTATCACTCGGAAGTTCACTTTCCGTCGCCGTCGAATAACCATTTTCCTCCTCTTCACTCTCAGCCCTGCTTCTGCTGCTAGTTCCGATGTTACTAGAAATCTTCGCCATCTTTCTCTTTCTGTCCTGCCTCATTCCCTTGGAGTTCTGAACAAGAGAGGAATTTGTAGCTCCATCATCGTCTTTGGCGTCTTTGTCAAGGTCAACATTATTATCACTCGGAACTTCATTTTCCGGCGTCCCAAAGTTAATAACTTGTGTCGTCCGTGGCCGTCGCCCTCGCCGCTTCCTTGCCGGCAGCATTGGAGGCGGGAAAGGGAATAATGAGGAGAGATTGAGAGAAAGATACTCAGTTGAAGAGCCCTAGGAGGCTAGGACTTGAGGCTAAGTAGTATAGTTCATTTCAGTATTTCACCCTAAAATTGAAGAGTAAAGTATTATTTTTGTCTTAATGTTTGGAGTAAATTTTATTTGTGTCTTTAATGTTTAAATTGTTTTATTTGTATTTCTAACATTTGTAAAAGTAATTCAATGTTATTCTGTCATCAATTACACATTATCAACGCTTTAGTTTGAGTTTTAAAAATCTCTTCTTGAAGTTATAATACAAATGTCTTGGACATAATCCGAAAAATAGCTTATCAAAAGTTGAAACTAATTTCTACAAAATTTACATAATTAACTTTTTTTAGGGACATAATTGAATCTAAACACAAATAGTGGGTATAATATTAAAATCGAACACATCCAAGTGAGACCTAATTGAGAATGAATACATACAAATGAGAATAATTGAAAAATATAATTTGATTTGTTAGTATAATTGATAGTAGGATAATATTGAATTACTTTTATAAACGTTAGGGATACAAATAGAACGATTTAAACATTAGGGATACAAATAGGATTTACTCCAAACATTAGGGACTAAAATGATACTTTACTCAATCTTAAATAAAGGAATAATACAGTGCAAAGTGACGTGACAATTAAGTCCTTAAAAATCTTATCAATTTTGTTTTGAGTAATACTTCAAATAGATTTTTAAGGACTTAGTTGTCCTAATAGATTTGTTCCCCACACAAATTAATTAAGTAATTGATTTTTAAAATTATTAGATATATATCATATATGTTTCTGATTCAGGTTTTAATTGATTAACTGAACATTTTTTTTACGTGGATGTGATCATGTGATATATCAGGTTCTAGGCTACACGTCGCTTTTAGGAGACATTGATTCTTGCACACGTGGTCAAAACGACATCATTTTGGTGCTTCTCCAAACAATGTCATTTTGAGAGGGACAAATTAATCTTCAATTTTTTTGATAAAAGTGTTATAAAACGACAGCATTGTGAATGTCTGTCCTTTTTTATTTGCTATTTTCCTTGCCAATTGACTCATTAACAGGCTTATTAACTTTTGATTTCTTATGCAGATTTTTCATTAAATTTTTTTTCCATCATTCTTTTCTTTTTTACTAGCTCCGACAGACTCTTCCCCTTCACATAAATCGAAAAAATCATATCCAAAAAGGTAGGGGTTTGTACAATGCATCTTTTGTCGGCTCATACCCATCATCGCTATTTGAACTCTCAACATCGGCATCATTGTCAAGTCCATCATCTTTTACACTAACTTCTTTCACATTCACCTCCTCAATACTAATATCATCATCGTCGTCAATGAACTTCGTATCTTCCATGATAGGATGGTCAAAATAGATGTAAAATTTGTCAGTATCTTCATTTAGCATCTTGTTCTTTTGCAAAGCTCTAATTTTTTTGTCTCCGTGAATTGGGTGAAGACTGAATTTCAGGTTAGCAGAAATAGGACCATACTAAAATATTGCCTTGTAGTCATGGTAATCTAAATCCAAAAACAGTTTCTTTAGGTCAAAGAAACATATTAAGACAATGTCCATTGGGAGAAACTTTGTTACTTTTCCATTAATGTACACAAGTACCCTTTTGTTATCTCTAACAAAGCTTCTATCGTAGTGAAATACGGATACCACGTCTTTACTCATCTAAATATAAGAAAATAAAAATCTATCATAACTACAACAAGCAACGAACACATTACAAGAGCATTAAAACATAATCCAATTTGTAAATACTGACATTGTTAATGTTATTATGAAACGACACAATCTAAATCAATTTACAACTCTAACTTAACCTACACCAGCAACACGTTATTTTTTATCTACTCTACACATGACATGCATGTTCGCAATCTTCTCCTCCAAATTAATTCAAAAAAAAATTAGTAAACTTACCTCCAACAATGACGATATGCATGACACACCACCGTCATCAGTCAGTCGCCATCAACTCCATCAAACCACCATTACAGACTTTAGTCAACGTTAATGAGGTTGAGAAAGATGAAGGATTATCTTGTAAAATATGGGGAACGGACGTGCATTTTTATACTAGGTCCCCATTCACAACGTTGTCGTTTTGTAACACTTCCATCAGAAAGGTTGGGGACTAACCTGTCGCACTCAAAACGATATCATTTGAAGAAGCACCAAAATGACGTCGTTTTGGTTACGTGTGCAGGGACCAATGTGTCCTGAAAGTGACGTGTAGCATATAACCTGACACGTCACACTGATCACTTCCACGTAAAAGAAAGAGTGTTTGGTTAACCAGCTAAACCTGGACTAGAGACGTATATGGTATATATCTAACAATTTTAGGAATCAGGGACTTAGTTAATTTTTCTGGCGTACGACTATTCTTTAGTTTTTTATAATAGTAAATAGTGAATATGTAATATCTTTTCATTAATTTATCAATTAAAATTTAACTGTGATGTTTATATATACTGATAATTATTCTAATATTACATAAATAATAATTTTTGAAACATAACTTCACATATTTTAGTAGAATTTATGATAAATAAAAAATAATTAATAAAGGGTGTAAAAAAAATTAAAAATAATAAATGATTCATTATCTAAAACTGTATCGTTTCTATGCATATGTGGTAGCAATGAAATACGTGAACAGTTCTATTTTGTTTTACACTATTAATTAACAAAAGATTATATCAGGAACGAACTTAAAAGGACGTGAGTAGTGGCCTTAACCTCCTCTCCCCCAAAATTTAAAAAAATTATACTTATATATGTGAGATATGTGCTTAAAAAAAAATATTATGTAATTTAGTAATTTTATATGTATTATTTTACTATATGATAAATTTATGTTTTAATTGTTTAACTCACTAATATTTTTCACTTAATCAATTTAATACCATATCCTGAAGTCTTTGTATCTTTAAATTAATTTTTATATAATAATTTTTATATCTATATTCTTTTTTAAATTCGTTTGCTTTTTTATATTAACATATTTAACATTTATATTATTATATAGAATATTAATAATGACTTAGTTATATTTTGATAATCATATTTGTATTTTGGATTTATTTTCTTGTAAAAAATATTTATTTTTTTCTAAAGTTATATTGTTAAAAAACAATTTATAAAAATATTTTATATCTTGTATTTTAAAAAAAATACAGTATCTTTCAAATAATTAATAATTTATAATTTATTTTTAAATTTTTAAAAGAATTAATTTTAATTAATAAGAGATGTGATAATTTTTTAACTAAATACGCTATAAATTATTAGTATTTTATAATTTTGTAATGTACTATTGATATTTTTATGTTTTTTTGTGTAGCTGTCATATTAAAAATAAAATTGTAAAAAAAAATTATAATTTATAGATATATAGATAAATCTTTTGAAAAATCAACTCAAATCACTATATGTTAATTATTTTTATGGAATGAAAAATATAATAAAAAAATCATCTAAAATTTGGCTCCTCTGTATCAAAATTTTTGAATCTATTCCTAGGTTATATATGTCTACTATTTGTTATCGTAGAGGACCTAATTAGCATCTTTTTTTTTTTAAGGATGAGTTAGTCCAAGATCAAAATTTTTAAGGATCCAAAACTGTGTTTAGTTCTGAGAAAGGACTAAGAAAAAAAATAAAAGACATAGATACAAAAATTAGTATTTTTGTATTTTGTTTATTGATAAATTAAAACAAATTATAAAAAATTTATAATTTATTCTCATTTTTTCATTAAAAAAATTAGGAGAGAAAAATATAATAATAAAAAATGAACAAAAATGATAAAAAAATAAAAAATAAATTGAGTCTCTTGTTAGTATTTTTGTGTCCTTTTTATTAAAATGGACACAAAATATTCTAATTCAATGTCTCTAAACATAATGTTTATGTTTATGTCTTATCTGTTAAACACGATTTTATATTTATGTGTTTCTGTCTCAGTATATTCCGGCTTGTAAACAAATGCAGACAAAGATGCAAAAATCAGTGTTCTTAGATTTTGTTCAGTAATAAACTAAAACACATTATAAAAATTTAATTTATTCTTTTTTTTCATTCAAAAATTTAAAAAAATATAATAATATAAAATAAAATTATAAAAATTAACATAAATAATAAAAAATAAAAAATAAATAATTTTTTTATTAATATCTTTATGTCTTTCATATAAGAACAGACATAAAATATATTAATTTAATATTTTTAAATATTATTTTTATTTATATCTCATATGCTAAATACAATTTTATATTTTTATATTTTTTTTAAATATTTCATGTCCATAAACAAACACAGTGTAATTGTCATTTTATTAATTGTCATTTTATTTTATATTATACCATAGCAGTTATCAATCTTGTATTGTCGGGTCGTTTGAATCGAGAATTCAACCATAATCACCAAATCGAAGTTGGTCATTATTTAAACCGGATAAATAATTTATTCAATAAAATCATAGGAATCAATTTAGTCAAATTTAACAAAACTCACTCAAACTAGAGTAAATTGTTATTTGTTATAACAAATAATGTTTTTTATTAAATATATTATATAAGTAAAACTAAATCATATTTACAAAAATAAGAAAAAAAGATTTTTTATATTAAATATAATACATTTTTTATTTCTATAATTATGATCTTTATTTTTTTAAAATTCTTAAAGAGTACAACAAATATGAACTAACTAATGAGTTATTAAAACCTAAAAATAATAGTTAATAACTTACTACAAAATAAAATTAACAAATAGATATTTTATGAAAATAAAAACAATAAATTTTATATAAATATAATCAAATCAATCGTCGATTCAACTCATAATTCATTAATTAAATCATTAATCAAATGACTTAATAGTTCGATTAGTTTGATTCTCATATCTATAAAAAGTAGTCCTAAAATGTGTTAAAAAAAAGAGTAAAGAATTAAATTCATTTAAATCAAATTTAAGCGAAATGAAATGAACTGTAAATCAATAATTTGGGATAAATTATGTAATCATAGTATATAAATTGTTAATTAAATTATTTAAATTTATTCTAAAATTATATTACATGATTTATTATCGTAATTATCACTCTAATTAAAAAAGTTCTCATAATCGATTTAAAATCATATTTATCTCAATCTAAATTCGACTTTAAATATTAATTAGATCTATTTTTGTTATACATGTCTGACTTTAAACTTTATGATACTTTATTATTTCGCACCACAATAAAATCGGATCTTGTTACGGCCTGGCTTGGCCCAAAAAAGAATTTGGGCCTACCCGACCCGATCACCACCCGACCTCAACGATCAGGTGACCCGAACCTATCCGACCTGCATATCTTTCCGGGACAGCTGGCCACCACAGCTGTACAAGGAAGTTTCGAAGAAGGTGGGCTCCGCCTCCTGGGACCCACACCTGACATGGTATATAAGGGAAGGGTCCTATCCTCCCCCAAGGTACGTCACACATTCCACCTAACCTATTCCCCACCTGCATACTAGCTGACTAGAGCGTCGGAGTGTCTTTGCAGGTGGCACCCCCTCTTTCCTTCCACAACAAGAGCTCGGCTACCCGGCAGATCCGAACCCAGCACGACCACGATTGAAGCGTTCTCACCCCCTCAAATATCCACCCGAACTGTCCGGTAACCGCCCTACCGAACATTGGCGCCGTCTGTGGAGACCTGTTATGGAAGTTGTGCCGGGCCTCGGAGACCAAGGCCGAGCAGCCGGCGCAGAGGCGGCAGCCTCCGTTGCTTCACCGGGAGGGCGACGAAGGTCCCCTCGGCAGCGTATCGAACCGCGCACAAGGACACAAGAGACGCGACCTTTCGGAGGAACTGGCGGTGACAGCGCCCGAATAATGCAGGAGTTACGCCACAGAGTCCAGAACCTGGAACGACAACTAGCTGATCAGGAGCACAATCGACAGACCACCGATCCTACCTACTCCTCGTCCCCAGAGAGCCGGGAGAGAGATTCCCACCGGAGTCACCCCCAGCACGCCTCCGCTTCCAGAACGGAAGCGGAAAGCACCCGAGAAGACTCTCCCATTCCGAGAAGACGAAACGACACAATAATCTACTCCCGAGGTAGGAAAACGTACCACACGGGACGAGATTGCGAAGGCGGGGAAGGAAGGCCTGTGAGGACGCGGCAACCCGTGATAATGGGCGCCACCCCGTTCCATCGGTCCATCCTTGAGGTCCGGTTGCCGAAGCACTTCGACAAATCAACGGACATGAGGTACGATGGAACCCAAGACCCTCTGGAACACCTCATGACTTTCGAGGCTAGAATGAATCTGGAGGGAGTAGGGGATGAGGTGAGATGCCAGGCCTTCCCGGTCACCCTTGCCAGACCCGCGATCCGATGGTTTAACGGCCTCCCGCAGGGATCCATCTATGGATTTTCGGACATTAGCCGTACCTTCTTGGCCCAGTTCACAATGTGAATAGCAAAGGCAAAACACCCGATCAACCTGCTCGGGATAACCCAAAGACCCGGAGAGCCGACCAGAAAATACCTGGATCGCTTTAACGACGAATGCATGGAAATTGACGGCCTAACCGACTCGGTGGCCAGCCTTTGCCTGACGAACGGCCTCCTGAACGAGGACTTCCGAAAACACCTTACCACGAAACCGGTTTGGACGATGCACGAAATCCAAACGGTGGCCAAGGAATACATAAATGACGAAGAAGTCAGCCAGGTCGTGGCCGCCAATAAACGGCACTCCGGCTACAATCAACCTAGGCAACAGGGTAATGGGGAGAGACACAAAGAACAAGCCAAGGAGGGAGGCCGACCAAGGCACACAGACCGTTTCGCCAGATCGGAAAGTTCACCAACTACACTCCACTCACTCTTCCCATCGTGGAAGTTTACCAGCAAATAGCCGAGAGAGGGATCTTGTCGAAGCCCCGACCACTCAAGGACCGTACAGGGGGGAACAAGAGCCTCTACTGTGACTACCACAAGGGCTATGGACACCAAACACAAGACTACTTTGACCTGAGGGATGCATTAGAGCAAGCAATAAGAGATGGCAAACTCTTTGAATTCTCCCATCTCTTACGGGAGCCGAGGAAACGGCAACGAGACCAAGACAGTGAAGAGGCCAAGACCCGAGCGACGAAGCGGCGACAAGAGCCAGAAGACAAAGACCACGGTCTCACGGTGATAAACGTGGTAACCGCCAAAAACACCGCGCCGAGGTCTAGGTCAGCTCACAGGAAAGACGCCAAAATCCTGGCGGTCTCCTCTGCCCCGATGCGAAGTTCCAAGAAGCCCCCATGCGTCTCCTTTGGCCCCGAGGACCAATGGTTCGACGAGGCACCCGAAAACCCACCTATGGTCATCACGGCCAGGGTGGGAACCGGCCTCGTCAAACAGATCCTTGTCGACACGGGGGCAGACTCGAACATCATGTTTCGCAATGTCTTCGACGCTCTAGGATTAAGGGACACCGACTTATCATCGCACCAACACGGGGTCATCGGATTAGGCGACCACTTCATCAAGCCAGACGGAGTAATATCCTTGCCGATCTCTGTGGGACAGGCACAAGGCCGAAGATCAGCAATGGCCGAATTCGTGGTTCTCCGAGATTCCACAGCCTACAACATCATCTTCGGGAGGAGGACGATCAATGATGTTGAAGCGATAATCAACACGAAGCTTCTAGTCATGAAGTTTGTTACCGACGATGGGTCCGTGGATCCATAAGGTGATGCCATTCGGGCTAAAAAATGCAGGAGCAACATACTAGAGGCTGATGAACAAGATATTCCATGACCTCATAGGCAATACTGTGGAGGTCTATGTGGACGACATCCTTGCAAAGACAATGCGACCTGATGACCTCCTGAGTGACCTAGCAAATGTATTCGCCTCTCTCCGACAACATGGCATGAGACTCAATCCCCTCAAATGTGCCTTCGCTATGAAAGCTGGAAAGTTCCTAGGATTCATGATAACCCAAAGAGGGGTAGAAGCTAACCCGGAGAAATGCCAAGCGATCCTCCAGATGAAGAGCCCGGGTTGTATCAAGGACGTCCGGAGATTGGCAGGACGACTGACCTCGTTATCCCGTTTTCTCGAAGCCTCGGCAGCAAAGACCCTGCCTTTCTTTAATCTCATGAAGAAAGGGATAGTGTTCGAGTGGACGCCCGCGTGCGAGGAAGCTTTTAGACATTTCAAGAAAATCCTGGCGGCACCCCCAGTTCTCGGAAAGCCAAAGGTCGGGGTGCCGCTGTACCTATACCTCGCCATAACAGGAGAAGCCCTGGCCGGGGTTCTGGTAAGAGAAGAAGGGAGGGCTCAACAACCGGTCTATTTCATGAGCAGAGCCCTACAAGGGGCAGAACTAAGGTACAGCAAACTGGAAAAGCTAGCTCTAGCACTCTTGACCTCTTCACGGAGGTTAAAACAATACTTCCAAAGTTACCGGATCATCGTAAGAACGGACCAAGGGATCCGACAAGTGCTCCAAAAACCCGACCTGGCGGGAAGGATGATGACTTGGTCCATCGAACTTTCCCAATATGACATACGGTACGAGCCCCGGCAAGCAATCAAGGCACAAGCAATGGCAGATTTTCTAGTAGAAGTAACGGGAGATCCAACTGAAGAAACGAGCGCACGATGGAAGCTCCACGTGGACGGAGCCTCCCACCAGGCCTCTGGGGGCGTCGGGATCATCCTGGAAAGCCCAGCTGGAGTTGTATACGAGCAGTCGATTAGGTTCGAATTCCCCGTCTCGAACAACCAGGTAGAATACGAAGCCCTCATAGGGGGCTTAACCCTAGCAGCGGAAGTCGGAGCAACAAGGCTGGAAATATGCAGCGATTCGCAGGTTGTCACCTCCCAAGTAAACGGGAGCTATCAAGCCAGAGACTCATTATTACAAAAGTACTTAGAAAAAGTCAAGGATCTGAGCCAAAAGTTTAAGGAGGTCATGGTCCACCACGTGCCCAGAGAAAGGAACACACGGACAGATCTCCTATCAAAATTGGCCAGCACTAAACCGGGAGAAGGCAACCGGTCTCTCATCCAAGGTATGACGAGGGAGCCGGCGGTCACCCTGCATCTATCAAGGCTAGGTTCTTCATGGCTAGACCCCATCACCAGCTTCTTAGAAAATGGCAAACTCCCCGACGACGAAAAGGATGCCGCGAAACTGAGAAGGGAAGCGGCCAAATACGCGGTCATTCAAGGACAGCTATTCAAGAAAGGGCTCAACCAGCCCCTACTGAAATGCTTACACCCCAACCAGACGGACTACGCCCTCAGGGAAGTCCATGAAGGCTGCTGCGGACATCACATAGGGGGCAAAACCTTAGCAAGAAAGTTAATCCGGGTTGGGTACTATTGGCCATCAATGATGGCAGACTCTAAAGAATTCGTCAGAAAATGCACCAAGTGTCAAGAGAACACCAATTCACAAGGCACCGGCCTCAGAGCTAAGCCTGTTAACGGCCTCCCGACCATTCGCACAATGGGGAATTGATCTCCTGGGACCTTTCCCAGTTGGCCCCGGACAAGTCAAGTACCTCATAGTCGCCATTGACTACTACACCAAATGGATAGAGGCCGAGCCGTTGGCCAGCATATCCTCATCTAAGTGCAGGAAATTCATGTGGAGACAGGTGATAACGCGATTCGGGATCCCGGAGATCGTTATCTCAGACAACGGCACACAATTTACCGACAAGAAGTTCACGGAGTTCCTCACCGGCCTGGGTATAAGACAGAAGTTCTCCTCGGTAGAACACCCCCAAACGAACGGACAGGTGGAGTCCGCGAACAAGATTATCCTGTCAGGGCTTAAGAAGCGACTGGATAATAAAAAAAGGCGCTTGGGCAGACGAGCTCGCCTCTGTCCTCTGGTCTTACCGAACAACTGAACAGACCTCCACCAAGGAGACCCCCTTCCGACTAACATACGGGTTAGACGCAGTAATACCCGTAGAGGTCGGGGAACCGAGCCCGCGACTACTCCTGAAAGGAGTAGGAGAAGCCGTGGAGAAGGACCTGATAGATGAAGCCAGAGAAATGCCCCATCTGACGAAAACAGCGCTGAAACAAAGAGTGGCCCTACGCTACAACGCCAAAGTGCTCAAAAGAGAGTTTGAACCAAACGATCTCGTCCTAAGGCGCAACAACATCAGCTTGCCGACCCCAGGAGAAGGCAAACTGACAGCAAACTGGGAAGGCCCCTATAGAGTCAAAAAAAGTGATGGGTAAAGGCACTTTCAAGCTGGAAAGGCTCGATGGCAAAGAAGTCCCAAGAACGTGGAACGCGAGCAACTTGAGAAGGTTTTACTCCTAGCACATGAGGCGACATACCGATCTATCGAGCTAAGTATTTAATGCGTCTGAATTGTACTTTTCGTTAGGGCCTTTAACGCAATTCCCGAATAAGATATACTTGTGCAAATTTTTCTCTCTTTTGTTTTGTTCCACTACACAAGCGAAAACCTCCCAATTCAACAACAACGCGCGGCCCCAAGACTGATCACCCCGGAAGGCCATCAATTACCACAATACGAAACGGCTATACGAAAAGCCACGACCCGGCTCAACCAACTTAGCCGGTATACCACCAATACGGTAAGACGAATGACAATCGCAAACCAATAACGGTGAATATAAACGACTACATAACCAGACGAATAAAAAAGTGTTGATTATAATAACACGGGCAAACAACCCAGTAAAACAACAGTTCGCAAAAGCCAAAACGGCCAACCAAAAGTTTCATACAGGACAAAAGGAATCATTTTTTGGGAACGTCAATAATCTTGCCGTCTTTGATCACCTTGAAGACTCCGATTGCCGACGTATCGAAGTCAGGAGCAACAACTTTGACTTGAGCTTTAAGGGCCTCCTCGGTTGCCAGGATCGCGCCCTTCCCCTGCTTGACGACGTCTTTGTACTTTGTTTTCAACGCTGCCAGTTCAGCTTCGACAGCTTGCTTCTCCTTCTCCATCGCGGCCACACGCCCTTGTGCCGCGCCAACCTGACTCTCTAAAGTCATCTCGCGCTCAACAAGATGTGAAACCGTAGCGTCCGACTCTTCTAACTTCTTCTCAGCGGTAGCGACCTTCTTCTCCTCAGCAGTAGCTTTCTTCTCGGTGGCGTCAAGCTTCTCATTAGATCGGGTCAGCTGCTCTCGGAGAGTCTCAACTTCACGTTTAAGCTCATTATTAGCCTTTCCAGCAGACTCCAATCTTCTGCGAAGAGATTCCATCCCAGACAGCTCAAACTCGGCTTTCCGAGCTATCACTGCGCCGTGCAAGAGGGTACGATACATCCACCTTGCTTGTCCGGTAAGGGATGACTCATGAAAGTGCTCTTTAGTACCAGGAATCAGCTGAGAATCTATAAAGTTCCCGGCGTCGAAATTCTTCTCCATCACAATAAGAACCCCCTTAGGACTGCTGGACATCTTCCTCTTCCTTTTGAGGCTAGGTACCTCCTCCACCTCGTCGTCGGCAGAAGGGTTGGACGTCGAACCCCCAGTGCCGACCACCTCGCGGAAGGGGGAAACGCGAACCTCCTTGTCACCTTGAACCAAGGCACCCTGAGCCGAGGTACCGGTCTCGTCGGCCGTAGCCCCTTGCTCGGAAGCGGCCTTGTCCTCCGGGGGAGCAGCAGACTTCTCATTGCCCGCCTCGTCGTCACTCGCGCATAGGAAGGTTTGGAATAAGTTAGGGAGACCCGTTATCTCGGCAGACATTCCCACTGTAAAAGAAAAAGAAGTCCGTTAGTCGCAATGAGTTATTAGGAAAAACAAGAAACTAAAAGACAAAGCAAGCAAAGACTTCTCACAAATATAGCTCCGACCGGCCTCCCGGTCACCCATGAGGAGGTGAGGATTCACATGATTCCTCCCAAAGATTGCCAGCAACACATCGGCAATCTTCCTGTCCACCGCAGACATGCCCTTATAGGATACTTTAACAAAGGCATTGGACCCTACCCCGAAGCTCCAATAAGTCGGGATGAGGCGTGCCCCCTCCAACGACAACCAAAAGGGATGACGACCTTTGACAGGGCGGACCTTGAAATATTTATCCTTAAATCCATGATAGGAGTCCTCAAACAGACCAAAAATCCTCCGACCTTGGGCAGACCGGAAGGACATGAACCCCTTCTTGTTTTTCCCTTCCTTCGAAGGGTTTGTAAGATTGAAAAAGAAAAAAAAAACATCTACAGACACCGGCAGCTTGAGATATTTACAAACCATCTCGAAACAGCGGATTAAAACCCAACTGTTCGGATGCAACTGCGACGGTGCCACGGAAACCCGACCTAGAAGCGCCATTTGGAAAGCGAAAAACGGTATACGGACCCCCACTTGAGTAAACATGGATTTGTAGAACCAAATCCAATCGGCAACTCAGGGAGCGTGGAAGTTGAGCTCGTACAAGCGTTCAGAGGAACCGGGACGAAGACGTCGTAATTGGCCTCCTCGTCGGTCCCTCCGCATAAATACTCGTTTTGACGGAACTCGGTGAGCTCCTCCTCGCCCATTTGGTTGGGAGAGTCCCTTACATCAGAAATAACCCAAGCGTAGGGGTCGTACGCCGCGGGAGAAGGGGAAGCCTGGGAGGCAGTGCGAGCCATACCTACATGGGGGGACCATCCAGTCAGTCTAAGAGGTCGGGTGCTCGGAGCGAATACAGAAGCTACCCCCACACTATTCCCCAACTAAGGCTAAACACGGTTAAAAACATAAAAGGCCCAAACAAAGTTACACTAAGAATGGCAACCCCCCCTTAGGACCTAAGATCAACCATCATGCAAGATAAACATACGGCATGCACAAAAAGAAGTAATGGCAGAAGCAAAAGAATGACAAAAAGATAAAAGAAGTTACCTGTATTGATAGCAAAAATCTGGAAAGAAGGTAACAACAAACACCCTGGAACTGATAAGGGAGAAGAGGATGGAGGTTGGCAGAATTGGAATTGGAAGAGATGATCGCCAAATGAATCCCGAAAGCACTACTGAACAGTTTTAAAATCACCACCAAAAGGAGCGCGAAAGTCGAGGGACATATCAGTCTTTGCATAAAGGGTTTTAAACCCATTATGAGCATTTAATGCTCGGCGCGGAAAACGAGGTGGTAACTAATCACCCCAGCAACAAACAGGCACGCGTGAAAGAGGCACGTCCTCTCCACGGACGGCCGAATTGGCGACAACACATGAGGTCAAGAACGTCGCGTCACCAACAGCCCACACGGCTGTTGCTCATGCATCGGGGGCACTGTTACGGCCTGGCCCAAGAAAGAACTTGGGCCTACCCGACCTGATCACCACCCGACCTCAACGATCAGGTGACCCGAACCTATCCGACCCGCGCATCCTTCCGGGACTGCTGGCCACCACAGCTGTACAAGAAAGTTTCGAAGAAGGTGGGCTCCGCCCTCCTGGGACCCACACCTGACATGGTATATAAGGGAAGGGTCCTACCCTCCCCCAAGGTACGTCACACATTCCACCTAACCTATTTCCCACCTGCATACTAGCTGACTAAAGCGTCGGAGTGTCTTTGCAGGTGGCACCCCCTCTTTCCTTCCACAACGAGAGCTCGGCTACCCGGCAGATCCGAACCCAGCACGACCACGATTGAAGCGTTCTCACCCCCTCAAATATCCATCCGAACTGTCCGGTAACCACCCTACCGAACAGATCTATATAAAGCCTAAAACGAAAAATTATTTATACGTTATGCTAAATTTTCACGGCAAGAGAAATAAAACATAAAATAATTACTTCATCACATTTGAAAAACCAAACACTCGCTTTACGTATTTATATTTTCGAAATTTTGGTTAAATATATTCCAACTAAGTGATTTAATCAAGTAAAATTATTTAATTTTAAATTCGATGGAATCTAAATAGAATTGAATTAAATTTGACTCAAATCAACTAAATTTGAATCTGACCAATAAGACTTGGTATTAGGGTGGGTAGGGACAAATTTTTGTCCTATCCAATTCCGTCCTACCCTACAATAATTTCTAAGATTTTATTCTATTTTTATCTAAAGGTAATAAAAATTTGAACTCTAATTTATTCTCGTGGATATCCGTCGCGCCTTTATTATTATTAAAATTCAACAAATAAAATTAAATTTTAAAATTTATATAAATATTATCACATACATAATATAAATTAAAATAAAAATTTTAAAATAATACAATATTATTAATCGTTTTACTGATTGTTCTATGTATATTACATATATTATAGAAAATAGAGACACATGAATTAAAATTTCTAAGAACACAAAATTTCTGAAGACTCAATATTGTATTTAGTGGTCAGATACTAGAACTAAATTTTCAGTCCCGGAATATAAAACTTGAGTCCCTTTAAGTAGTATTTGTTTTGAGGTACTGGGACAGAAATTGAGAGGCTGAGACTGTTGGTCCAGGAACTGGTACTAAATTTTTGGTCTCCGTCCCTAAAATTTCATTATTTCAATACTTTCAAAAAATGGAGACACATGAAATTAAAAATTTTGAAGACAGAAAATGAAACTTTAATAATATGTTATATCTAAAATATTCTCATTTCAATTAATTAATTCCAATTTTACATTTTGTACAAATTAAATTAGAGCTTCATTTTTATTTTAGTTTCTATCTCCCACTTTATACCAAACACAATATTGAAACTTATTTCAATCTCTGTCTTTTAGTCTCACTCTCTCTGTCTCTATCTCTCTTTCAAATACTACTTGTACCTTCAAAAAGTGGAATACAAGAGACTAAATTTTTTGGAAATAGAGACTAAAATTTTAATAATATATTTTTTAAAAATATTCTCATTTAACTTTTTAAATTTTAAATTTATCTCTTAGTCTTTATCTTAAACAAAAAATAATATTGAAACATAATTCATTTCAATATATTATTTTATGACAAACATAATATAAAGACTAAATTTAATTTTTGTCTTTCAGTTTTTACCTCTCAAATTCAATTTTTAGTCTTAATCTCCTTTCTAGAGTACAAAATATATTAAAAATAAATTAAATAATATATATTTATACATAAATATATAATGACTAATTTTAATAGTTAATTTTAATAATATATGAATAATATTTTTTTTAATTATTGTCAAAATTTTAATTAAACCACCATCAAATTTACCTATTTATTTTGAGTGTTGTTTGTTCCTATTCAATGTCTTTAGTATCTTTATGTATGAGTATTTTTCCTTACCGATTGCAATTTACAAATACTAAGATTTATGTTTGAACTCCAAGACTTCGTTGCTACGATGTATGGATACTTATATGAACACGATACAAAATATATTGATACACAAATTTTAAAATTTTATAAGATACGAGAACACACATATATATATATATATAATATAAAGTATTTTTTAGATAAATAATAATGATATTTTAATATTTTATTGATATTAAAATATAAATTAATTTTTTAATTATTTTTAATGTTTATTTTAATTATATCAAGTATTTAAAATATTTTTTATTTTAATAAATAATAATATATACTATATCTAAATTATTTTAAGAATTTATGTTAAAAATAAGACTAGATACGCTGACACGTGATGATATTTAGGTATGTATCTAAGCGTGTCTGGAGAATAATTTTTTATTTTTTATTAATACAGTTAGACATAATAGACACATGTGTCGGACGAATATCAATAAATATCGTGTTCAAAATATATCTAACATGCGAACATCACAACTTAGTGAAATATCCGTACTTCATAGCTAGTTCGTTCAAATCAATTTAAATTTTCGTTATTTGTCTAGGTACACCTTTTCCGTTCTTTGTAATCTATATTTCATATTTAACATTGTTTAATGTCCAATACATCTCGTATAAGTTATCACATAAAAATCTAATAGAATTACTATATAATGACGGTTTTATTATTGAATTCATTGTATTGAAAAGGCAATTTATAATTAAGCCGAAAAGAACAAATTATTCTAAAACAACACACTTGTTTTATTTATTTATATAGGTAAGTTACAACTCCTAGTATTGGGAGGAGACATCAAATAAACGAAGAATATTTTCATAACATATAATAATATTAAAAATCATTTTATACTTGTATAAAACTTGGTCTAGTGTAAACTGAAAAAGAAGAAAGACCTATGGCTAGGAATGTTGCCACAAATAATACACTAGCAATGTTGATGATTGTATTGGTTATTTGTTCTACCTTTGCGGAATTCCATGATGCTATTCATAAACGAGTTCAACCTCCACCACCACCTCAATTATCACAATATCTATATAACATCGAAATTAATTTGGATGCGTGTATCAAACAATGCAATAAACTCTATCCCCCAAAATCTAAAAACTTGAAGACATGTCATGAGAACTGCAACAACTTGAAAGAATGTTTTCAAACATGCAAAATACTTCATCGAGATAACATGGAAAAGTTTGAACGATGCATCAAGGAATGTCATAATAGATTTCCTGTACTACTCTAAGAGAACATAACCACCAAAAGAATAATGTTTTAAGTTATTTTATTACTCTAGATGTTATTATTTATTTCTATGCTTTATATTATTCGAGCTTATTATTAAAGCATTGTTTAATACAAACATAGTTAAACTCCAAAACGACCTTTGAAAATAGTGGTTCCTACTAAAAGGTTTTTGAGATTTTACGTGCATTATGTTAGTTTCACGTTTTATTTTCATCAACTGAGTCTTAATGTCATGAGTGATCTTACATAATTCTTATTATAGATAAATTATTTTTTTTTATCCACGACCATTCAAAACGATTAGAGGTGGCAATATATATCTTACCCGCGGGTATCAAATCTGACCCCATCCGGTCGGGTAGGGTTGCTAACTCGATCTGCAGCGGGTAGGATAGGGTGCAGGTAGAGTTTTCGTGCGGGTTGAGACTCAACCCTACTCGACCAACCTGCACTCTATATATCTATATGTATATACTTATATAAAAATATGTTTTAAGTAGATGTTGAATCAAAGACCTCTCACTAAATACAAAAGATCCTTGGTCATTGAAAAAAATCAGTTATATTTTGAATTATCATCAAGTTATAGATACCCGCAGGTTAAGAGCGGGTATGATTAGGGTTGAGATATTCTCAATCCGTGGGTAGGATTAAGATTGGATTCAAACCCTACTCTATCCTACCTATTGCCACCCCTAAAAACGATGACAAATCTATTTACAAAAATATAAAATCCTTTTTATATTTATAAAAGATGAAATTCACTTAACAAAACTGTTCAAATCCTAAAAAAATTATCAAAGTTATTAATGTTAATTTTAAAATTTTTAGTGATTTTTTAAAAAGTAATTTTATCAAGAAAATGTCATTTTTTATGAATATAAAGTTAATTTATTTTTTTATAAATTAATTTATTAACATTTAAAATAATTGTAAATAAAAATAATAATTTATTTTTTTAATTGTGTTGGACACGATAGCAACTATATTACATCAATATGGTCTTTGTCCCCTTTATAAACCTAAGTTTATATTATTTGGCTCACCATCTTAACCATTGAATGATGGCAACAAGTGCAGTAGTTGTATCTTATTTGCTCTAATATTTTGGAAATCATAAAAATTGTTACGATTTTTGGCACTAGACAAGCTTTAACTTCGATTCTAAACTTCATTTCACCTAAAGTTTTTAAAGGATAAAATACTACAAGAAACGTCGTTAAAATCGACGGCCAAATCGACAGCTTAGCCGTCGATAATATTGAAATTCGACGGCAAAATAAACGGCGCAGTTGGTCGCTATAAAGCTTGTCGATTTTTCAAAATGCTAATAAAATTGACGGCTTTCATAGCCCTCGATAATAATCTAATAAAATCGACGTCCTTTCCGTCTGTAATATGGGTGTGAGAATTTTACATTCTTAATAAAATCGACAGCCTTTTTGTCGATATTTAACTTAATAAAATCAACAACACTGTTGTCTATAATATGTTTAATAAAATCGACGCTAAAGCCGTCGATATAAGCTTGAATAAAATCGACAACATTGCCGTCGATATTTAACTTAATAAAATCAACAACACTGTTGTCTATAATATGTTCAATAAAATCGACGCTAAAGCCGTCGATAAGCTTGAATAAAATCGACAACGTTGCCGTCGATTTTAATAGTTATATGTTTTAATTTTTTTTCTATTTGAAAAATAGTAAACCGTTAATACAAATAAACTTTTAAATATAAAATAAAATTTAAACAGAATATTAGATAACAAGACAAATAAACTTTTAAATATAAAAATAAAATTTATACTAAATATTAGATAATGATTTTACAAACTTATCAAAATAATAAATAACCCTCTAACATAAAGACTCAAGACAAGATAAATAACTAAACTTAGACTTATATTCGTTTAAATTGCAATCTACTAATAATACAAAATATTCAAAGTAAAGTAATTAAATAACCTACTCATACTCGTCTAAATAATCATCTGAGTCATCAAAATCGTCGTCAGAATCATCCTCCCTTTGAGAACTCTGTGGTTGTCCTGATCGCTGCAGAATAGGTGGAAGTTTTCTACCTGGGGCTGGGGTTGGGACTGGGGCTGGGGCTGTGCTTTTCTGAGAGCTTGGGAAAGTAAAAGGAGGAGGTGGGGGAACACGTGATCCAGAACTACTAGGACCCATGGCTCTCACATACTCAACCAAACTGCTCAATTGATGACTAAATTGATCCATCTGTGAGTTACTGGTATTGAGATCCTCACGCAAGGATTCAACAGTCTGTTGTCACTCTCTTTTCTCCCTTTGGTAGCGGTCTTCAAGCTCTCTATATTTAGCGGTATATTGTTCAACTTCCCTATTGAATTATTATAGCTTGTTGCTGAATTCTTAAGCAAATGGAACCTAAGCATCAATCAAGTAAATGACACACAGCTTTTTCTTTTATGAGGGAAATGACGCAAACCTAAGCATAATGGCTTCTCACCAAAATTGGGCATCAATTGAAACATAGAAAATACATGAATTGCATAATAAGGCAAAGCAAAAAACAAAATGATTTTGTAATTTCATTCGGGTCACTAACGAATAATGAAGAGTAATCCCAAATAAAAATTAAAAAGCGGTAATGGAAGGCAAGAAGTGAAGGCTTTTGCAAAAAATAAAAGTTGGACTTTGAAATACTACTCCAAGCATTATTATTATTAAGAGTAGGAAGGAATTGAAACACTACTCAGACTAACCCAATATCTTTATCTTGCATTGCATCAAAGTGTGTTCATGCCAAAGTGGACCCTTTTATTAGTCATATCATCTGTCTTAATAACCTCTCTATCCAGCTAGTACCAACTTGTGTATGTTATAAATTAAATTGCTACATATATATTCAACTTGTGTATGTTATAAATTAAATTGCTACATATATATTCAACTTGTGTATGTTATAAATTAAATTACTACATATATATTCATACGTAATCATTATATTGTACATTATTTATTCTTTGAAATTTCCTTCAGAAACTTCTATCCAAGTGACTTAAAATAAAACATCTCAGTCTCATCACTGTAACGTTTTCTTATGAATTGAGTCTCCATAATAATAATAATAATAATAATAATAATAATAATAATAATAATAATAATAATAATAATAATAATAATAATAATAATGTATCTATCGATATCATTAGCTCATCACTATTTTGTCTAAAAGAAACTGACCCCATCAAGAGTTTGACACCAGAGGCTCATACATAAGGAAGGGGTTTTTTCCTTAATAATAATGTATTATGATACATATTTTGTGGACTTTATTGCCCTGAATTATAATTAAAATAATATTTCCTATATAAAAACTATATATTATAAACCATGGGCAAGTTAAATATTATATTTTATAATTTTGGTTAAGATTGGTGTAAAACACAGGTTCAGTGCTGTTGTCCTAATAACATAATTACAAGTGACCTAAGAATAGGATTCAGTTTGAGTAGTGTTGAACACACGGTTTCATAAAGATCCACAGATATGAGATGCAATTTAAGTTGAACCACACACTCATCAAATAATAACCAGAAGAAAATTCTTGGAATCTTACCAAACTTAAGCATCAGGGAAGCCAATTACTAACAACACGTAAGAATGGGAAGCCTTGAGAAGCTTGATATCTGATTGGAAGCCTTGAATCACTTCCATCAAAATACATAATCATAAAGGGAAAAAAGGGTACACATAGTTTGAAATGATGATTAATTAAAAAAGATCTCATAAAATTTTTTTCATTGTTATTAAAGCTTATTAGCTAGCTTCTACATGTTCTGATCATTTGCCTCTCAAAAACTGGCCTATAAACTACAGATGGCTCAAGTTTGGAATGAAAAAATAAATTAAAGAAACATATTATATAATTGATCAAAGTAAATAGATTAACTTATTTGTTGTTACATCTATCTGCGCTTTATGGAGATTTAGTTGCACTTCACAAAATCTCATTAACTGGCATCAAGTTTGGATTGTACAAACTAACTCCTAAAATTTGGTTGAAAGCACTTCGGCCAAAATAAATACATTATACCCTCTTGAGAACAGTTTAATTCTAGAGAACAGTCCACTAATGACCACTGTTATGGATCTTATCTATTAATCATAAATTAATGCATGCAATTCAGAAACATTGAAATATAGCTAACAAGTTGAACTAATACCATAAGCACCATAATCTAAAACTAAACAGTGTAGTAATAGTACCAGAAAATATAATTGATCAAGGTAAATAGATTAAATAAAATCAAAACTCGAGCCATGACATTTCATTTGAAAACTTTTAATGATCAACAAATAAGTTAGCAATATTTATTTGTAATAAGATAGAACTTGAAGAAAGATGATAGTATGTGTTCCATTCAGGTATTTCTCCAAACATGTGGTGTGCAGAGTTCAAAACAGTAAATTTCAGTCCAATCTAAACAACATTCAACTCAGTAATTTCAGAAAGATACAGCTAACAACAATTTCAGTCCAAAAACACAAGTTTTAACAAACCTAAGCCTAACCAAAAGTTCAAAAAACAGAATTAAAAAACAGTGAAAATAAAGAAAAGAAAGACAGGGAACAGGGGAAGGGAACCTGCATTGATGAAAGGAGGAAGAAGAACAGAGAGGCAGTGGGGTGGTGGTGATGTCGCGGTGGCACAGAAGGTCGCCGCCGCTGGTGGTTGCTTGTCGGTGCTTGAAGACGCGGACAGAGGGTGACTCCACGAACAGGAGTGTCGCACGCAGGAACGAAGAAATGGAGAAATGGAAGAAAGAGAAGAAGGAAGAGAGAGAGGGTAGGCGATGGTGGCCGCCAGTGGTGGTGTCAGACGGAGGCGGTGGTGAAGCGAAAGCGAATCAACCAAAGGATACCTAGCTTGAAGAATACCTAGCTTGATTTGGGGAAGTTTGGATTTCTGAACTTTGGAAGTGGAAGTTGACGCGAAAACATGCATTTTTAGTGGTAAAAATCGACGGCACATTTGTCGATTTTAATTAAAAAAATAACTCACATAGTGTCTATTTTATAGATTAAATTTACATCGTCCATTCCATTTTAGAAAGCAATTAAGACCGTTCAAATTTATCGACGGCAAAGATGTCGATATTTGAAATAATAAAATAGACGCCATATACGTCGATTTTAATATAAAAAAAACCAACACATATAGCGTCTATTATATAGATTAAATTTAGACCATCCATTCTATTTTAGAAAGCAATCTAGATCGTTCAAATTTATCGACGGCAATAATGTTGATATTTGAAATAACAAAATAGACGCTATATACGTCGATTTTAATATAAAAAAACCAACACATATAGCGTCTATTATATAGATTAAATTTAGACCGTCCATTCCATTTTAGAAAGCAATTAAGACCGTTCAAATTTATCGACGGCAAAGATGTCGATATTTGAAATAATAAAATAGACGCCACATACGTCGATTTTAATATAAAAAAACCAACACATATAGCGTCTATTATATAGATTAAATTTAGACCGTCCATTCCATTTTAGAAAGCATCTAGACCGTTCAAATTTATCGACGGCAAAGGTGTCGACATTTAAAATAATAAAATAGACGCCACATTCGTCGATTTTATTTTCGACTTTTGGTTCGTCCGTAACATGACGATAATAGAAAAATAAATTAATGCATTATAAAAATATCGACGACTAGACTGTCGATTTTAATATTTTTATTTTTAATTATTTTTTTTAGTAATATCGACAACAGGCCGTCAAAAATTATCGACGGCAGAAATAACCGTCGATTTTTGACGTCGAAAAACACACTTTTTCTTGTAGTTTAATTATTAAATCAAATAATTATTAGAGTCTAACGTGATAAACGTTAGTTTATTTTAATTTATATTTGTCATTAACAATTCTATAATAAAAACAAAATTAGAGACTAACTTGCATAATATTAAGTTAAAGAATTAAATTGAGTAAATTAAACTTTTAAAAATTAAATTAAAGTGCCAATATAACTTTAAAAACCACTTCAAATATTAAATTATTTAAATAACTCTTTTTCTCTCTTAGGTTTTAGACATTTTTGTATTTAGCAATTTAAAATAAAAATTTGTATCCATCTTCTCAACTTTGTCCTTGTTATATCTTTTTAGTACATTCTATGGTGGCTTTGATTATAACCATTATAAAACTTTTGCCATATTTAAAAAACTTAGTTAAAATTAAATGTCATCGAATTAAAATGTGTTGTTAAATAATAAAAAATATAACTTTAATTTTAACTAAATTTTTTCAGTATTACCAAAGCTTTAAAGCCATTCTAAAATTCACTTCATTTAAAACAATTTAAATTTTGATTTTTTTTTAGACATTTACATTGGCGGAGTCAGTGGCGGAACCAGAAATTTCATAAGAGGGGGGCCAATTAAATATAAAATATAACAAAAAATTAACAAAATATGATTTGTAGCATATATATCAAAAAAGTAATTATATTATATAAAAGTCAATGTTCAACTACATACTTTAAGATTTTGATATTTTTAAACTTGCTCGACGATGCTTCATGGAACTAAAATCATCAATTATCATCTCTGAAGTGAATTTTGAAGCAATTTCCTTTTCAATATATACAATCATACAATCTGCTAAAAATTCATCTTCCATCTTGTTTCGAAGCCTTGTTTTAATAATCTTCATAGCTGAAAAGGCCCGTTCAGTTGTTGCTGTTGTCACAGGAAGAGTCAAAACAAGACGAATTAATCTATCAATTAAAGGATATAGATTTGATTTTCCTGTCTCTGTCAATTTTTGACACAATTCAGCAAGAGTAGACAAATTCTGAAAATCTGGAGCTTTAACCACATCAAGTTCATAATGTTGTAACTCATAATCCAATTGAATCTTTTCTTGCTCAGAAAAATCTAAAGAATAGAAATTCTTTACAAGATTGCATATGTTGCAAACACTGAATAACTTGAAAGCATCTTTAGGATCTAGAGATGTACTCAGTATGAGGAGCTCGGTTGCTTGCTCACTAATATAAAAAAAATTAATTATTTTAAATAAATAATGTAAATAATACTTGACATTGTCATTAACTTAAAAAAAATTGAAATATACATCTTTGAATCTTTGTTGTGCATTCAATGGTTAATATTTTGTTGTTCACTTCTCTTCAATGGTTTTTCTTCATATGTCTTGTTTTGGTATGGAAAGAAAATTAGAATGAGAAGAGTAGAAGACCAAAAGTTTGGGAATCACTAAAAGAGAGAGAAAAGTGGCGCTATGCCTATGATAGTTTGAAACAAATATTTGAAAAATGTACTAGGGTTACTTTAATTAATAGTATGGGCTTGGGCTAGTATAATAGAACCATTTTTATTAATTATTAGAATGGGCTATTTGTTAACAAGAGCAACAATAATTCAAATATCTAATACATAATGCAGTTTTTAGTTTTTTTAATTTATAAAATTTTGTAAGTTATATTTTTTTAATATTATATATAAAAAAATTTAATATTATTAATTATTACTATTTACTATTTTTTTTTAAAAAATTTGGGGGGACCATGGCCACCTTAGGTCCCCCGTGGATCCGCCACTGGGCGGAGTTTTATTAGAACAATAAAACCACCGCCCTACAAAATTTTTTTAAATAGTTTTATTTAAAAAAAAAACAAATTAGTTTAATTGGTTAAAATGATATGCTTCTAGTTATATATCTGGGTTCAACACCCATGCCTTTAATATTCTTTAAAAAATTTTTTCTTGCATGCATATATTTAAACCAATATTACACTAAATTATATTTAATTTCTCATGTATTTTTATGCATTATTTTATTTTTAGAATAATAAAAATTATAGTATAACTAGTAGTAATATCAGTTATTAATAAAAAAATTAATATTTTATTTTAAATCAACATTACAAGTTAAATGTTATTGTAGTATCAACATTGTTTACATTGATAAATTGTAATATTTTTATTTTATTAGAAATTTAAGATTTTGTTTTGTTATATTATATTATTTGATTGTAATGAAAATAATACCAAAAATAATTAGTCACTACTAGAAAACTAGTTATTACAGACGGATATTTTTGACGGATTTTATCCCACTGAAATACAGAGGAAATTTCAGAGGAATTTTTTGTCGGAAAACAAAAAAAATGGATTAGCATAAATTACAGACGGAAAAGAGAATCCGTCGATAATTCCGTCAAAAAAATTAATTTTTTTCAGTGAGAAATGGTTACAGACGGAAAATCTGTCTGTAATTAAATAGACAAAAAGCTGCGTTTTTATTAAATTATTACAGACGGATTTTTCGTCTGTAATTTAAATTTTTCGTCAGAAATATTGAAAACCCTAATTTTATCACCACCCATTTCACACTCCATTCACACTCCATTCGAACACCATTCACACTCCATTTCCACTCCTATTCGCCCTCATCCCTTGAACTCTTTGCCCTGCAGCCACTGACGAATGAATTTTTGCCGGTATAGAAATTATCAAGTAATCAATCGTAGTATAGTCTAAACTGACGCAGAATCCATCATCAAAGTAATTCTACAATCTATAACCGAGAGTATTAGTCCCGAGTCGTTCTTCCCTAGGAATGCTACAAGGATGCATGTTATTGGTTAAGTGGTCTTTTGTGGCTTGAAGAGTGTGGCATAAAAGTGCTAATAAAAGAAAACAACAATCAATCAATATTAAAAGCTTTGGCCAAGGTTGAACATTGGAAGTTCCATCACTATAGCTTCCTTCAATTGTGATGACAAAGGAGTGTTGCTTTACTTAGTTAACCCCTAATTATAGAGGGAAGTCAAGTAAAAGTAACTAACTTGAGTCACAAGTCCTAGTCTTACTCTAGGAAAGTCTAGCTTTAGTGCACTCCAAGTCAATTAGCAATTCTCAATTCTTAATCAACAATTGACATCCATTATTCAAGTGTCTCCAATGACTCAACTACTAGGCCAAGTGAGGGGATACTACTTCATATCTAAAGTTGGCATTTTCTCAAACACTTGGAGAGCGAGAATGAAAGACATAGTAAAATTGAGAGGAAATTTAGAATCAAAGTAATTCAACACAAGAAATCAACAAGAATCAATAATGAACAACAATGAAAATGAGATCTTCAATGAATTAATAGAATCCAAAACAACAAAGTTAAATCTAAGATCTATGAGAATTGAACAATTACAAACACTAATTGAGATTAGAGAAGAAGATCTACAACATGAACAAAGTAAATTGAGAGTTGCAATGGATCTCACCAAGGAATGGTTGAGAATTGAGAAAATGAAGATGAATCCTAGAGAGAAGTTGGAGTTTCTCTCTCTACAAATGTAACTAACTCAAAAAATATCTACCTAAGGATCTAAAATTAGTCTATGGATGTGAATGTGTGTCAATCCCCTTCAATCCTTGGCTCTTATATGCATTTTGGCGCCAAAGTTGGTTGCTGAAACCTTCCAAAATCGCCAGGCACGTGTTGCAATAAAAGAATCACGTGCGGACCACGACGCGTGCGCACACGGTACGCGTGCGCGTCCCTGGCTAATTTTGCGATGTGCGCGTGAGCGCCTTGTGTGCGTACGCGTGCTTGGCCGAGATCAACTCTTTGGCTTTTTGTGCTTCTCTCCACTTGCATGCTTCCTTCCTTGCTTCCTTTGATCCATGCCTAGCCTATTTCAATCCTGGAATTACTAGCAAACACATCAAGGCATCTTATGGAATCAAAGAGGAACTAGAATTCATCAAAATAAGGCTTAAAAAGCATGTTTTTACACTTAAGCACAAATATGGGAGAGATAACAAAACCATGCTAATTCATAGGCTAAATGTGACAAAAGGTTATCAAAACACTCTAAACTTAATACAAAACAAACCGTCAAATTGGGGTTTGTCAGCCACCGCAGTCTCTGCCGTCACTGCAGCCCCCGCATCAGCCCTCGCAGCTCCCCGCAACCCCACAGCCTCGCAGCCCCGCAGCGGCGCAGCCACTGCAGCCCCTACAGAGACACAACCTCCACCGCCGCCGTAGAAGATCCGTCACTGTCGTAGGAAGCTGTGTCGCCGTGATTGGAAGCTCCCTCGCTGTTGTTTGGAAGCTCGTTGGCCTTTTCCTCTGTTCGAGTGCTCTCCTTCTCTCTCGGTGTCGCTGTTATGTTTCTGCCACTGCCCTTCCTCCTCACTTTCATTCACGAGTCATGACCGTTCCTTCACTCCTCCATTGGAAGTAGATCTGAAGAGCCACGAACCGAGGTGTGGCATGTTCCTCCATCATTGAGTTGGTGTTGCGGTTGCCATAACTTTGCGTCCCTTGCTGTCGTCGACAATCACATTGTGCCCCTCCTCCCACACCTCATCCATACGCCATTTTCTCTTTATTTCTGAGGTAAGATTTAAGATTTTTTTCCTATTTTTTTTAGTTTTTATTTTTTGTTTTTGTTCTTGGTGTTTCTTCTGATGAGTTTTCTTATTGTGTTGTTATTGTTATGTTCAACATTTTTTTTGAGGGATTTTGCTCAATGTTAAGGTTCGTTTAGTGTTGTAACATTTATGATTAGTGGAAAAATAGATAAAAAAAATGAATAAAGTGTTGGTGAGACATCTCCAGACAAGAAATTAAAAGAAGTAAAGCTTACTGAAGATCAATCATATGTTTAACTGTTAGTAGTTTATGAAACTACCATAAGCTATTGAGTTTTTTGGGCCAATTGAGATGCTATGAAGTGTATAGGCTTCTGGTTCAACCCTTGTCACATTCTGTCTCCATCTCCTATTGATTACTCACTTCTGTAGACAAACTGATCTTACTTTGTAAAATGTATGTTATTGATGGTACTAATAAGTGATTCCACCATTAGAAATAATGAATCATGTTCATTAATTTTCTGCATATAATATCTTTTATCATGCATGTGTTATAAATAAAGTGGAATTATTATTCTATTTTCTCTCATCAACTTGGCAGCATACTTTAATTTTCTTCTTCATTATATTTCCAAAGTGGTTTCTGAATGAAATATATATGAGCATGATGTGCTGAGTGGCTAGCTGATAATTTAGGATAGGAACTATAAAGTTTGGTTCTATTTATATCAAGTAATTAGGAGAAAAAATGGTACTTTTAAGACATGGATCTATGAGTTAAGGTTAGTGCAATTCTTCTGATTCAGTTCACGCAATTCTGTGAAAAATTGCATGCTTTGGATTTTAGAGACTCTTTTTTCTTCAATTGATTTATATTTCTTTCCTTTACTGATTCTTTTTGTTTCTCAATTGGATTGAGGAGTTATGTAACAGAAAAATAATATAAGGTGGTTGTTGATGATGTTGAAATTTAGTAGTCCTATATATATTTTTCAGCTTTTGATTTTTATAATTTGTAATGCAGGGGACCTTAGGTTTTAGTTAGGTTTATCATACTCTACTTTTGTGGCTCAATTGTTTAATGTAAAGTAGAGGGAGCAAAGCAATGGCTGCACAGAAAAATGGGCGTCGATCGAATCAAGAAAGGAAAATGGCTTTGATACAAGATGTATGTGATAATTTATTAGTGAAATAAATTTTCAGTACATAGAGTAAATTAATGTTTTCAAACTTGACAGGTTGATAAATTGAAGAGAAAGCTGAGACATGAAGAGAATGTGCATAGTATACTTAATACTTGCTTTCTTTCTTGTCAGGTCTAAAAAAAAACAAACTCGCTCTTACAAAGAAAGTATAATTAGGAATTTAGGATGGATGAATTAAGTTTTAACTAAAAAAATAATTTTGTGCGGTTACTAGAATCAATACAGGGTGTTTATTATTATTCTATCAAATATTCAGGAACAAAGTCGAAGTGGCTGCACTAGAACAGAAAAGGCTAGGCATTGGCGATGGATCAGTTGGGATGTTCTCCTCACTTATTGTTCACGCATGCAGGTAATTCGTTAGTCGATAGTCAATTCCATTCACTTTTCTCATTGCATCCCCTTTCCTTGTTCTCTTTGCTTTCCTTTTCCTTTCTCTTTTTTGTTCTGATTAAGCTCTGAATGTCAAATTGAGACATGATACTATTTTACTTCTGTAAGAAGGATACTGTTTCTTTCTTTGATTTTAGAATTTGCTTGATTGAAAATAGAAGGATTCATGAACAGAAGGATTCATGAACCTTTATGCTTGTCTCTTTACTTCCTTTCTAATTCATGTAGTACAATAATCAAATTGTGCTTTTGCTTCTGCTTGTGGGAGTGATATAATATGACATTAGGCTTTATATCAAAGTCCCTAATGAAATTATCCTTGGTTTTTGATGAATCTGATGATGATATTTGTGGATCCTCAACAATAAGAATCTCTTTGATTGCTTCAGGCATGCTTTGCCCTTTTATCATCTTCTTCCAATATTCTCCCACCAACTGGTACTATATATATAGATTAATCTTACAAGTTTACTTGTTCAGGCTTTAGTGAAGTTCCCTTTTGAAGTTTTAAACAATCTGATTGAATCTTCATTTTGATATGTTGATGCTATTTGACGTGATCAGGCAGGTGATGCATGGTTTTTAAATACTCCTGAACAATCATTGAGCTTCATCCTTGCAGATCAAGGTTTTGTTGTATGGGTAGGAAATGTGCGTGGAACACGCTGGAGCCATGGTCATAGGTCTTATTTAGTGAAGAATAAGGTGTGTGGCTCTTCTTTGACCTATAAAGATGCTGATGGCGTGTGTGATTAAACTGAAAATAATATCAGTGCATAAAGTTCAATGATAAATAATTATGAGTCAAAACTAAGAACCAAATATTCATTTATTCTGAATTTGAATCGGGGAAAAACATTTGCAATTGATATGAATAAGGTCACACTTTAGTAGGTTTTATCATTCAATTATTTAATAGTAAAAGGGTTTGTGCCGAATACTATCAAGCCTTTTCTATTTACTTTGATATGTTTGAAATAAGAATTATTAAATTGTTCTTAGTGCTGAAGCTACTTATATTCAGCACCAAATTGAGTTCTACAGCATTGTTGATGATCACTGATCTTGAGAAAATATTCTAAATTGTCATAATACTTATATTTTCATTTCACTGTCATTTTCAGTGTATATTATTTTTATTGGAATTGTTAGAGCCAGAGTTTGTACAGTGCATCATGTGATTGATTCAACTTTGGTCCCTTGATAGAAATTCTGGGATTGGAGCTGGCAGGAATTAGCCCTGTATGATATGGCAGAAATGATCAATTACATATATTTAGTAACAAATTCAAAGCTATTCATAGTTGGGCATTCACAGGTAGTTATGATTCTGGACATCATCCTTTTCACTGCTATTTGGTGGTTGTTGTAGTATGCATTTTATTCATTTCTCTTATTTCCGGGGAACAATTATATCTGTTTGGGAATACCTATTTACCTTTTGATTTTCTTTTTTATTACACAGTAGAAAAATGGTTGGTATGGTTAAGTGTGGATCTGTTGTGCTGTAGCGTGTTCATCATCCTTGCAATTTGGTTTCTTTTAGTTTTATTTGCTGCTTCATTCATTACAAAACAACAACAACAACAACAAAGCCTTGTCCCACTAAGTGGGGTCGGCTACAAGAATCAAATGATGCCATTGTGCTCTGTCATGTATCATGTCTACAGAGAAACCGTTTACATGTAGATCTCGTTTGACCACCTCATGGATGGTCTTCTTAGGTCTTCCTCTGCCTTTCGCCCTTTGTCCATCTTCCATCTCATCCACCCTCCTGACTGGATGTTCTATCGGTCTTCTTCTCACATGTCCAAACCACCTGAGACGCGATTCAACCATCTTTTCCACAATGGGTGCTACTCCAACTCTCTCCCTTATATCTTCATTCCTTATTTTATCCAATCGCGTATGACCACTCATCCATCTCAACACCTTCATCTCTGCCACATTCAGCTTATGTTCGTGCTCCCCTTTAGCCGCCCAACACTCCGTACCATACAGCATAGCCGGTCTTATAGCGGTGCGATAGAATTTACCTTTAAGTTTTAAAGGCACTTTTTTGTCGCATATAAAACCAGATGCACTCCGCCATTTTGACCAACCTACTTGGATCCTATGATTTACATCCTGTTCAATCTCTCCATTATCCTGTATGATGCACCCAAGATACTTAAAACTTTTAACTTTTTCTAGGATGTTTTCTCCAATCTTCACCTCTATATTAGGGTTTTCCCTTCTCAGACTGAACTTACATTCCATATATTCCGTCTTGCTACGGCTTATGCGCAGATCATACATTTCTAAAGCTTCTCTCCATAACTCCAAATTCTTATTTAGGTCTTCCCTTGACTCTCCCATAAGGACGATATCATCGGCAAAAAGCATGCACCATGGCATAGGCTCTTGGATGTGCTCTGTGAGTACTTCCAGGACTAATGTGAAAAGGTATGGGCTTAAGGATGATCCCTGGTGTAATCCTATACCAATAGGGAATTCTTCCGTCAAACCACCTTGAGTCTTCACACTAGTTGTGGCCCCATCATACATGTTTTTAATTGTCCGAATATATGCGATCCTTACTCTCCTCTTTTCTAAAACCTTCCATAAGACCTCCCTTGGTACCCTATCATACGCTTTTTCCAAATCAATAAATACCATATGTAGGTCCCTTTTACTACTACGATACCTCTCCATCATCCTTCTGAATAGGTATATCGCTTCAGTGGTAGATCTTCCTGGCATAAATCCAAATTGATTCTCTGTTACTTGTGTCTCTTTTCTCAACCTCCGTTCTATCACCCTTTCCCATAACTTCATAGTATAACTCATAAGCTTAATCCCTCTATAGTTTCCGCAACTTTGTATATCCCCCTTATTCTTGTAGATAGGTACCAAGGTACTCTTTTTCCACTCATCAGGCATCTTCTTTGACCTTAAAATCTCATTAAAAAGCTTGGTTAACCAGTTGATGCCTTTTTCTCCAAGACCTTTCCAAACCTCAATCGGGATATTATCAGGTCCTACTGTCTTGCCATTTTTCATCTGCTTTAAAGCCTCTTTTACCTCGAAGTCTTGAATCCTTCGATAGTAGTCAAAGTTTTGATCTTCTTTCCTTGTGCATAATCGACCAAGGCTCGGAAGAGTCTTCTGTCTCTCATTAAATAACTCGTAGAAGTAACTCTTCCACCTTTCATTAATCTTCTCCTCTTGAGCCAACACCTCTCCATCCTTATCCTTTATGCACTTAACCTGATCCAAATCTCTCGTTCTTCTTTCCCGACTCTTTGCGATTCTACATATACCTTTTTCTCCTTCTTTCGTGCCCAAAGACTGGTAGAGACCCTCATATGCTCTTGTTTTTGCTTCACTTACAGCCACTTTTGTCTCTTTCTTAGCCGTCTTATATTTTTTCGAATTATCTACATTGTGGCATAAATACCACTCTTTAAGCATTCCCTTTTTATCTTTATCTTTTCTTGTATACTCGCATTCCACCACCAGGACTCCTTGTCTCTTGCTTCATTCATTATTCAGATAATTTCTTTTCCTTATTTAACTCTGTTTATTCACAAAAGGAATTATTTTATCCAATGTCTTATCATTCTCTCTGCTCTTATTTATGCTCTAAATTTGTTTGTTTGATGTATGTGAACGCGCAGCTTAAGATAAAAGAGATTGTGACTGAAATGGGTGGTTTTCTACATGCTAAAGCATCACTGGATTTGAACTTTGTCATTGTGAAAAATATTTTGGCTGCAAAATACAAGACTTTTTTAGTATCTAAAACTTTTTCAGGCTTTGGGCCTTGCTTATCAGCGACTGTGCAGGTATACTGCAGCCATAAAGGTACCTTTTGTTTGGGTTCCTCTTAAATCTTCTGGATGATTAATTCCTCAACCACCAACTTACTTTTGAATTCTCCATCAGTCTTATGGCCGTGCCATCGAGTTGGATGATAAGATGGTCTTTGCTTTGGTTGAAAGCGAAAATATCTCGTTGACACTTGGTTCATTTAGGAAGGTACTCTTCGATAATAATGAATTCTATTTTCTTGCAAATCCTTTCATGAATTTCTGGAAGCTGTTCAACCACATCCAATGGTTTATATTCTATAACTATCTGTGAAATTGTCTTTGGTTTTTCTACATGAAAGGGAGTTAAACAATTTCGACAAGCTTTAGAGATTTCATCACAATGTATGACAGCACAATATGGGCTTGCTTTGGGACTTCTTTATTTAGCAAAAGATTGCATGAACATGGGAGCATTTAATTGGGGGCTTCTTTATTAAAGGTTTGTTTTATAGAAATTGTTTGGATGCTGTGGCATTCATTTTTAACTTCAAATAAAATCTTCCATTTCAATAACTTTTAGTAACCGTTGAAGTGACTGCAGGAAGCATCTGAGATTGCAAGAGCAAGTGCTTATTCTGTTAGGAATGTCTCATGTAGGAAAACGCTACCTTGATTTCCAGACTGGAGGTACATTCCAAAACTATGACATGGTAAATTATTATATTAATCATAAAATTATATATATATATATATATATATATATATATATATATATATATATAAATTGTTTTAGTTAAATTCATGCTAAATGTGTATATTTATTTTTGGTCAATATCATGGTGGGACTAACTTTGATAGAACCGCTGGTGGACCATACATTGCCACTTCATACGATTATGATGCTCCTCTTGATGAATATGGTAAAATTACATTGATCAAGAAAAATTTCTATTTCTAATATTTTTCCATAAATGATCCTTGAGTAATTAATTAATTATTGTATGTAGGCAACAAAGCTCAACCAAAATGGGGTCACCTCAAAGAACTTCACAGGGTTTTGAAGTCAATGGAAGAGAGTCTTACAAACGGAAACGTTTCCCAAATTGATTTTGGCAACTCTGTCACGGTACCAAAATACATGAAAACAAAATTACAACTCTGCATTATTTTTTTCCCTCTAATTGAATTAGAGCAATAATGAATAATTATTTTTCAAAAATAATTATTTCAGGCCACTGTGTATGCCTCAAACAAATCATCAAGTTGCTTATTGACCAATGCCAACACTACCACCGATGCTACTGTCTCATTTAGAGGAAGAACCAAGCAATTCCAGCATGATCTGTTTAGCTTGGCTTGGCTTGGCAAATATACACGCCAAGAGATTTTTTATTCTATAAGATTTGACTACATACTCTTTTAATTAAATATTTGTTTGTGATGAATTATAGTTGATGTATCAACACACTTTGATGTATGGTTGTTACTTAATATTATAGTTGATGTATTAATACACTTTGTTTATGTTTTGAATTATATTAATTTGTTTGTTTATAGTACTTTTCTTTTAATTTGATAATACGATGAATTTGTTTATTTTTTGAAATATTATAAATATTCAAATACAAAATAGATAAAAAAAAATTGTATTTATTAAATTTATATTTATTTTGTATGAAAACAGGTTTATTTTTGTAATAGAAAAATTAAAAAAAATTATTTTACCTTACTGACGGATTTACAGACGGATTTTTTGTCTGTAATCAGAGTGTAGATGATTTTCCAAAGTTCAAATTACAGACAGAAAATCTGTCAGAAAATTTGTCTGTAGTTACAGACGAAAAATCCATCTGTAATTACAGACGAAAAATCCGTTAGAAAGTTCATCGCTTTCAAAAAAATGGATGCAGAATTTGCAGAGAAAAAATTCGTCGGTAACTGGTAAAAATCTGTCTGTAATTTTTCGACGGAAAAAAAATTCGTCGGTAAATAATTTTTGACGGGACTTTTACAGAATGACAAAATCCGTCAGTAATTTCGTCGGTAACCAAAAATTCATCTGTAATAAAGACTAAATCCGTCTGTAAATCTGTATGTATTAATCCATTTTCTAGTTGTGAGTATTGAGACTTTTGAAAAATAAATATTATTAAAAATAAAATTAATTTTTTAAAACGTTACAAAATAATTTAAAGTCGTAATCGTTTTTGTATAATTTAAATAAAAAATTAGTTTTTTGAAAGAAAAAATTAGTTTTTAGATTTAAAAAAATGTTTTTTAAATAAAAATAGGTTTTTATGGACAAATACTTTTTTTTTCATGTAAAAAGTATTTTTTTTAAATTAAATTTTTTATTTAAAATCAAATTGATTTATTAATTTAAACAAATTTTTTTAACGAAAATAAAATTTATTTTTTTTAGTTAATCTTAACCATATGTAATTATATTTATAATTTTTATTTTAATATAAATATTATTATATAATTTTTTTATTAAAATTTTTTGTCTCTCTAAATATTTCTTTTAAGTTCCGCCACTAGATATCTACCTTTTCACTTCTATGTATATAATCTATATTTTATATTTAACTGTTTAATGTCCAATAATACATCACATAAGTTTTCACATAAGATCTAATAGCATTATTACATAATAATAATGACGGCTTTATTAAATTCATTGGATTGAAAAGGCAATCAAGCCGAAGAGAACAAATTATTCTAAAACAAAACACACTTGTCAACAATGAAATTTTTTTATATAGATAATAAGTTACAACTTCTAGTAAAGAGAGGAGACATGAAATAAACGAAGAATATTTTCATTCCCAAAATAACATATAATAATTAATATTAATAAAATATTTTATACTTGTATAAAACTTGGTTTAGTGTAAACTTGTCATTGCAAGACAGAAAGAGAAAAAGGACCTATGGCTAGGAATAGTGCGACAAATGCACTAGCAATGTTGATGATTGTAGTGGTTATTTGTTCTACCGTTATTATTGCAGAGTTATTCCATGATGCTATTCCTAAACGCCACCAACAATTTGATGTAAGTGTTTGTATGAAAAAATGCAATGAACTCTATCTAAAAAGATCAAAAAACTTATTGAACACATGTCATCATAACTGCTACTACTTGAAAGAATGTTTTGTAACATGCAAAACGCTTTATCAGGATGACAAGGAAATGTTTGAAGATTGCATTAATAGATGTCATATTAGGTTTTCTGTACTCTAACAAGAGAACAACTAGCTACCAAAAGAATATTTAAGTTATTTTAATACTCTAGATGTTATTATTAGTTTTTATGCTTTATATGATTGGAGCTCCAAGAAATGTATTAGTGTTCCAAGACCTAACATTAGTTTTTTACTGAAAAGTAGCATTGTAATTGAATGCACGTATGCATTAAAATTAAATTCTTATTATATTTTATAAGTCTAGTTTAGTTTTCATTTTATATTTTTTATGTTTGGTTTCCATGCTATATATAATTTTACCATATTTTCAAATAATTGTACTTAAGACTTAGCTAGGCATTTATTTTTTATAGCTTTGTTAGTGTTTACATTTAAATAATCCTTGAATGAATACTGGAAGGTTTGAGCACTTTAATCATTAGATTTGTAGTGATTTCCGTTGGTTTTAGGTGCACCTCAACGCTTTTGTTTTATGATGTTTTTACTTTATATTGTTGTCTACTTCAATTGCCCTTGAATTTCAATCGTACTTTTTTCTGAAAATTAATAGTAGTTAGTGTTACCACCACAAGAAAAACATCAATTTAAATACATTTAAAAAGTGTAGTTAAAAATAAAAAAATGATGTTTTAGACAAAAATTACATTTTTATAAAATAATATTGTTAAATAAGATAAATTCCACCGCCACTCTTTATTATAGCTCATCAATTGAAAATTTCAAAAAATAATCTAACGAATGGACAGCTTTCAGTGGTTTGATCAGAACGTGAAGCAATGCACAATGCTAATTTCTGGTCATATATAATATATTAATAGATTTCGTATTATTACTGTATGTTCTCCTGTGATTCAATTACAATTAAACTTCAACACTAATTCCACTCTTTATGATAACACAATAGTTACCAGAGTTACTAAAACATCAACCATTAATAGGGGATAATTTCATTACTACGCCTAATCCAATCAACCTAACTTGGATTTATTGAATAATCAGTTTATTTATCTGCTTAAAAGTATTAAAATTCAAATTTCATTTTAAATATACAACAATTTATTGACTAGTGACAAATCTTTAAATACAATTCAGATCCACAATAAATTAGTCATTAGTTCAAATTGAAAAATGATTGGTTTCTCGAATTGGAAGATAATACCGTTAAAAAAATATCTAATCCCATGAAAATCTGTTGACTTTTTTTTTTTTTACTTTAAATACTAGATACGACATGGGATGCTTTTTGTTTTTTTTAGTATTTATCTATTTTGGTCCTTAAAGAATTTTGAATTAGACACTTTAGTCCCAAACTAAAATTAATTATTTGGTTAGTTCCTAACAATTAATCCCGTCAATCACTTAAATTCTTTACTCCGTCAACTCTAATGGAAGACAAAATAATCCCTAATAACTCTAATAGGGGACAAAATGGTCCCTGACCCGGCCTTCTGTTCAGAAACGACACTGTTCTTTTCCAATTTCCATCATATCTCGTATAACTCTAACAGTTTAACACTACAACTTCAAGTTATATGTGCACATTCTGCAACTTCAATGTTTACAAGAAGAAAAATCCTCAACTTGTTCTCAACCAATTCATACTAAAAAAATTAATGACTATGTCTCTCAAGTACTTGTCATCTTCAATGGATCCCATGAATATAGACACCAAGTTCGATTTGATAAGACCCGTCGTCGTCGCCATCTCCCTCCTCCTTCGTTCTATCATCTCCGTGGCCGCATTGTCCACTACTCCGATCGCTTCCTTCATCTTCTTAATTCTCCAAATCAATTTTCAGTAATAATCGCTTCGGTTTTTATATGAGCGGTAATGGCGACATTGCTCATTGTACTGATATATTGGATGCGAAGTCGAAGCTAGGGCTCCGAAAAGGAAGGAATGAAGCACTCGGAGTCCATTTCAAATGAGAGTTTTCATATGCTGTTGAAGGAGAATCTTTTTGTGATGTCCTAATATCCAACAATCTATATTGCTTGTCGGGGATTGGAGAAAGGCGTGTCCTTGGATAGTTGTAGAACTTGATCTTGAGGATGTGGTGGATGTTGTCGGAGTTGGAGATGATGCTGCTATCGAGGACGTGGAGGTGGATGCTTTTGGTGGGTGAAGTGCGGACCGTCATAGAAATTTAAAAGTGTGTGGTTCATGATATATTGAGGTAGGTGTGATAGGCGTGACAGTTACACCATGACTTGATTTTGGAGATGAAGAGGAAGAAGGAGAAGATGGAGAAGAAGACTGTGAAGGTGAAGAAGGAGATTATGAATGTTAGGATTATATGAGATATAATGAAAATTAGGGAGAACAGTGTCATTTTCGAATAGAGAGAGTCACGGACTATTTTATTCCCTGTTAGAATTCTGAGAGATCATTTTATTCTTTGTTAGAGTTAATACAACAAAAGACCTAAATGACTAATAGAGTTAATTGTTAGAGATCAATTGAATAATTAATTTTAGTTGAAGATAAACTGTCTGATTCAAAAAATTTTAAGACCTAAAATGAGTAAATATATATTTTTTTAATTTATTTTTAGGATTTCACACCAAATCGATGTTCTTCGTCTAGGGAATCAGTACTAAGAAAGTGGTGATTTGATCGAAAACTCAAAACCAAGGAAGAAATGGCGAACTTTCGTTGCTTGGTGTGGGATATTCGATCGTAGAGTAATTGGGTGAAATGTTGCACTAGATCCCTCTTCTTTTCTAGCGTCTTTTGGTATGAGATTTTCGATATATTGTGATGAGGTCTTGTGTTTCTTCATGCTTAGCTTGCACTGGAAGTTTGACTTTTGGAATGTAATTTGTGATTGCTTAGAGTCCTTTTTCTTAGTTTAGGATGAGAGCCCTCATTTGAATAATCTGATCACTATCTGGTTCTTAAAATTCATCAGTCTCTTAACATTGGGAGGCTAATGTGGCGGTGGTACAACTAAGTATTTTAGTATGACTATAATACCATAACTATGAGTATTTAAATGAAAAGTTTTAGAAAGTGAATAAGTTTTTGTCAATAGTTAACTAATATATCGAATTGTTTATATCATATCAATTTCTAATTTTCTATGCATATGTATGTATACATAAAGGGAAAGTATGAGGAATCAATAGAATATATGTATACAATTTAAAAGAAATTATTCGTTGACAGGTCATAATATTTTATTTTGTACTCTTTCACAACTTTATATAATATACCTTTTTGCTAAATCTTTTTTGTTTTGTTTTTTCTACTTGTCATTCTGTTTGTACATTGTATGTGATATTGATGTTTAAAAATGTTCTATAAACATTGTTGTTTAAAAGATTGTAGACAGTGGTAGAGCCTGAAAAAAAGTTTTGGGGAAGCCAAATTTTTTTATACAAAATATATAATAATAAAATTAAATTAAAGTCTAATAAAAATATTTGTTAATTTTTTTATCTAATAAATGAGTGATACCCTAAAATAGTCTATAAAAGCTTAGTCAAATACGTTAATTCTCAAAAAAAATATTTATCAAATCAGTCTTTATATTAAATTGTTCATTTATATGGAAGAATTGATATAAAAATTTTAAATTTTTTTAGAGATGATTATGTCTTTATTAAATAATACTATAGATTAATTTATTTTTTTTATTAAAATTTAATGTGAAAATTAATATGTCTAACAAAATAAAAGGTTATGAATTGATTGAATAGGTGATTAAAATTTATTAATTAAGAATTAAATTTTTTAGAGACGAATTTGACATTTTACTCTTTAATAAATATATTAAAACTTAATTTTTAGTTATTTAAAAAAATTCTTTATTTTTAAAAATATTTATAAATATGATACTTATTAATCAAATCATCAAAGTTATTTACCTATTACAAGATAAAATCTAAAAAAAATAAAAATTATTGAAATAGAATTTAAACCCACAAATTCATAAAAAATATAATTATAATATGTTGACCAAATAAATTATAAAGATTTTTATTCTATCACATACATACACGCATACATATACACACAATATATATATATTCATATCCTGGTCCAAATATTAAAACCAGACCCAAACCAAGCTAAAGGGCTCAATCCAGGAGATTGACTCTCGCGACTTTTGTATTTAGCAATTTAAAATAAGAATTTGTATCTATCTTCTCAATTTTATCCTTGCTATATTTTTTTAGTACATTCTATAGACCGCTTTGGTTATAGTGATTATAAAACTTTTGCAATACTTAAAAAACATAGTTAAATAAAATGTCATCGAATTAAAATGTGTTGTTAAATAGTAAAAAAATATAACTTTAATTTTAACTAAATTTTTTTAGTATTACGAAAGCTTTAAAGCCATTTTAAAATTCACTTCTTTAAATTTTGATTATTTTTTTAGACATTTACCTTTTACTTCTTTGTATATATGTAATCTATATTTCATATTTAACTGTTTAATGTCCAATACACATAAGTTTTCATATAAGATCTAATAGCATTATTAGATAATAATAATGACGGCTTTATTAAATTCATTGTATTGAAAAGGCAATCAAGCCGAAGAGAACAAATTATATATTTTAAAACAAAACACTCTTGTCAACAATGATTTTTTTTTTGGATATAGATAACAAGTTACAACTTCTAGTATAGGGATGAGACATTCATTCCCAAATTATATTACATATAATAATTAATATTGATAAAATATTTTATACTTGTATAAAACTTGGTTTAGTGTAAACTTGTCATTGCAAGAGAGAAAAAGAAAAAGAACCTATGGCTAGGAATAGTGCGACAAATGCACTAGCAATGTTGATGATTGTAGTGGTTATTTGTTCTACCGTTATTATTGCAGAGTTATTCCATGATGCTATTCCTAAACGCCACCAACAATTTGATGTAAGTGCTTGTATCAAAAAATGCAATGAACTCTATCTAAAAAGATCAAACGAATTATTGAACACATGTCATCAGAACTGCTACTACTTGAAAAAATGTTTTGCATCATGCAAAATGCTTTATGGGGATGACATGGAAATGTTTGAAGATTGCATTAATAGATGTCATATTAGGTTTTCTGTACTCTAACAAGAGAACAACCACCAAAAGAATATTTATTTAAGTTATTTTATTACTCTAGATGTTATTATTAGTTTTTATGCTTTATATGATTTTAGCTCTAAGCATTATATTAATATTCTCATAAAAAATAATTATTTTTATTGATATAATATTACATAATTAGATGTAAGTTAATTATTATTGGTTTTTATGTTTTATATAATTGGAGCTCCGAGCATTGTATTAGTATTCTAAGACTTAACATTAGTTCTTGTTGAAAAATAGCATTGTAATTAGATGAACGTATAATACTTTAAAATTAAATTCTTATCACATCTCATAAGTTTAGTTTAGTTTCCATTTGGATTCTTTTATATTTGATGATGTCTTGTTTGGTTTCCATGCTATATATAATTTTACCATGTTTTCAAATAATTGTACTTAAGACTTAGCTAGGCATTTATTTTTTTTTATAGCTTTGTTAGTGTTTACATTTAAATAATCCTTGAATGAATACAGGAAGGTTTGAGCACTTTAATGATTAGATTTGTAGTGATTTTGGTTGGTTTTAGGTAGGGGTGTACATGGTCCGATTCGGGCCGAAGGTCCAGTCCAGTTTCGAATATTTTAGGGGCTAATTTAGTGTAATTTCATTGGATTTAGGGTCGGAGAAGGGTCTCAAAAATAGACCTGGTCATTATTTTGGGTCGGGTTTGGGCCATAGCTTGGTCACCCGAACTCGACCCGGTAGCCCGGTCATCATACTCAATTAATATTTTGTGTTATTAGTAATGGATGATGGCTATTCTTATATGGAATTTAAATATTGTAAACCTTAATATTTTGTGTTATTAGTCATTATAAGATTATAAGTTAATGTTTTATGTTTAAAATGCATAAGACTTTAGACTAATGCATAATATTGTGTTATTTGTATTGATTTAAATATTTGGTGTTATTAGACAATATTAGTATTGATTATGGTTATGCTTTAATTTTAGAGAATGGTTGGTTCTTGTTATATTTTTTTAAGTGAATTTTATTATGTGAATTGTGAAATAATGGTTGGAGATTAAGTGATTTTTATATGTTAAAGACTCGATTTCACCCGATTTTTATCCGATTTTCACCCAATCCGAAAGTGCATAGGTTTCATCGGGTCTAGGATCGAATTAAGATCTAAAAATTAGACCCAATCTATATTTCAGGTCGAATCTGAGTTAAGTCAAATCCAGTGTGACCCGTCCTATGTACACCTCTAGTTTTAGGTGCGCCGCAATGCTTTTGTTTTATGATGTTTTTACTTTATATTGTTGTCTATTTCAATTGCCCTTGAATTTCAATCGTACTTTCTAAAATCAATAGTAGTTAGTGTACAACCAAATGTTGTAAAATGTTGTTAAATAAGATAAATTCCACGGCTCATCAATTGAAAATTTTAAAAAATAATCTAATGAATGGATAAGGATTTCAGTGGTTTGATCAGAACGTGAAGCAATGCACAATGCTAATTTCTGTTCATATATATATATATGCTAATAGATTTAGTATTATTACTATATGTTCTCCTGTGCTTCAATTACAATTAAACTTCAACACCAATTCCACTCTTTATAATAACACAATAGTTACCCCAGTTACTAAAACATCAACCATTAATAGGGGTTAGTTTCATTACTGCACCTAATCCAATCAACTTAACTTGAATTTATCGAATAGTGAGTTTACTTGTGTGCTTAAAAAAATGTTAGAGTTCGAATTTTGTCTTAAATATACAATAATTTATTAGTTAACGGATAATCTTTAAATACAATTCAGATCTATAACGAATTAGTCATTGGTCCGTCAGATTGAGAGATGATACTCTTAAAAAATATTCATCTAATCCCATGAAAATCTGACGAACTTTTTTTTTACTCTAAATCTTAAATATGACATGGGATGCTTTCCATTTTTTTTAATTTATTTTTGGGGATTTCACACCAAATAGATGTTCTTCGTCTAGAGAATCAGTGGACTAAGAAAGTGGTGATTTGATCGAAAACTCAAAACTAAGGAAGGAATGGCGAACTTTCGTTGCTTGGTGTGGGATAATCATAGAGTAATTGGGTGAAATGTTGCACTAGATCCTCCCTTTTCTTTTCTAGCGTCTTTTGGTATGAGATTTTCCATATGTTGTGAGGTCTTGTGTTTCTTCATGCTTAGCTTGCATTGGAAGTTTGACTTTTGGAATGTAATTTGTGATTGCTTAGAGCCCTTTTTCTTAGTTTAGGATGAGACCCCTCATGTGAATAATCTCATCACCATCTGGTTCTTAGAATTCATCAGTCTCTTAACATTGAGAGGCAAATCTGGTGACGGTGCAACCAAATATTTTAGTATGACTATGTTACCGTGACTATAATATTTTAAAAAATATTATTAAAATTAAAATAATATTTTTTATTATTTAACAACGCTTTTTAAAAAATATTATTTCAAAAAATGTTATCAAAATATAAAAAAATATAATTTTAATTTTAATAATACTTACATAATTACTATAGCCGCGGTAAACATAAACTATACATTCTTAGAATTCATATTAGAATTCATATGTCTAGAAATAGTTAAAGCCTTGTTTTAAAGAGATACTGCTTCCTGATTTCTTTCTTGTCAAGTAAAAAAAATTTCGGCACAAGTTATTTTTCTTTTCCCTGCATTTCCGCGTTAAGAAACCAGTCATGGCAAAACGGAATAGATTAGATAAGATTTCTAACTTGCTTTATAAGTTTAAGCTTAGCAACTTAGTCAAAACAAACAACACAACTTGTCTATTGAAATGTGAAAGCAATCAATCTCATACCACACACAAAAATGCTTCCAGAATTATGCTACGTGATTATTATGTCCATTTTGTAGTAGAAGAGATATTTTTCTCAAACCCAAAGCGAGTGGGAAAAGCCATTCAAGTAAATAACATGCGAACTTGTATTCACAAAGACTTGTTAAAGCAAATTTGTTTTATAAACTTGAGTATACAAATGAGAAAATTTAGAGAGCGAATAAGTTTTTGCCAATAGTTAACTAATATACCAAATTGTTTATATTATATCAATTTCTATACATATGTATGTACACATGAATAGTATAATTTACACTCATTATACCCAAAACCTGCATACAATTTGAAAGAAATTATTCGTTGACAGGTCATAATATTTTCTGCTCTTCCACAACTTTATATAATATAAATTTTTGCTAAATCTTTTTTGTTTTGTTTTTGCCACTTGTCTTTCTGTTTGTAATTTGTACGTGATATTGATATCTGAAAATGTTCTATAAACACTGTTGTTTAAAAGATCGTAGACAGTGGTAGAGCTTAAAAAAAAGTTTTGGGAAGGCCAAAGATTTTTCTATAATAATAATAATAATAATAATAATAATTTAAAGTCTAATAAAATATTTGTTAATTCTTTTTATCTAATAAATGAGTGATACTCTAAAATAGTCTATAAAAACTTAGTTAAACACGTTCATTCTTAAAAAAAATCTATTTACCAAATCAGTCTTAATTTTTATTTCGTTAATCAAATCAGTCTTCGTATCAAATTGTTCATTTATATAAAAGAATTAATATAAAAATTTTAAATTTTTTTAGAAATAGTTGTCTTTATTTAATAATAATAATAATAATATAAATTAATTTTTTAATTTTTTTAAAATTAAATTATACAGTTGATCTCTACACTTTAAAATTTTATTATTAAGTTCCTAAAGAGAATTAAATTTTATAATTTAGTTCCGCCGTTCAAAAAAATGTTTGATTTAATAGAATATTCTCAGCATATTCGTTATTTTAAACATGTAAGCTACACGTTTTTGACAATAGGGACCAATTTACAATTTTAGTGAAAGTATAGGAATTGACTGTATAATTTAACAATTTGAAAATGACAAAAAACTCTCTAGAATATATGAACCACCCCACTCTCTCCAATTCTCTCACTCTCACTTTCTCACTTTTTAAAATGACACCCAACCCTAGTGCTCTATGTCTCTCACCTCAGTTCACCGTCGCCGCGCAAGATCCACCGTATTTGTGCTTACGAGTCAGGTCTCGTCTCCTTCCTCCATCTCGCCTCTCTCATCCGGCGACTTTTTCTTCTCTTCCAATCCCAATACTGAACACTGATAAATATAAGAGAACAATTTCAATCCCAAACATGAGAGCATTGGAGTTGGGGTGCCATTTTGAAAAGTGAAAAAGTGAGACTGTGAGAGGGAAAGAGTTGGAGAGGGGTGGGATGGATTCAGACAGCCTAAAAAATTTTTGGTCATTTTTAAATGGTTAAATTATACGGTCGGTTCCCATACTTTCACTAAAATTGTAAATTGGTCTTATTGTCAAACATGTGCAGCTTACATGTTTAAAATAAAGAATATGTTGAGAATATTCTATTAAATCAAACACTTTTTGAACGACGGAGACTAAATTGCAAATTTTAATTCTCTTTAGAGATTAAATTAAAACTTTTTAAAATATAGAGACCAATTTATAATTTCACTAAAAGTATAAGGACTAACTATATAATTTAACTTTTTTAATCAAAATTTGATGTAAAAATTAATATATCTAACAAAATAAAAGGTTATGGATTGATTGGATAGGCGATTAAAATTTATTAATTAAGAATTAAATTTTTCAACTAGAAATTTTTTAGAGACGGATTTAAAATTTTACTCTTTAATAAATATATTAAAACTTAAATTTTAGTTATTTAATAAAAGTTTTTAGCTTTTAAAAATATTTATAAATATGATACTTATTAATCAAATCATCAAATTATTTACCTATTACAAGATAAAATCTTGAAAAAATTTAAAAATTATTAAAATAGAATTTATACCCACAAGTTCATAAAAGAAAAATATAATTCTAATATATTGACTAAATAAATTATAAAGATTTTTATTTATCACGCATATATGCACGCGCATATATATAAAATAAAAAAATAGAGACAATAAAATATAGGAATTATCCAAATAAAAAAATTTTAAAAGACAATAAAAATTCAGCTTAAATAATATAAAATTATTTTATTTAATATTTATTAATTATTATTAAAATAATTATATAATTTTAAATATAATAAATATATAATAACTTTAACTATTATTAAAGAATAATAAATGTTTTATTTCAACCGCACATAACAAGAGAGTCTACATAGCCAGCTCAGATCATTCCAACTCCTAAGAAATAATTTACTAAGTAAATTTACCTAAGCCACACTCTTAATGCATACATAACATGTGCTACAAAAATAAGCCATAATTAGTCATGATAGTTTTTTAAAATTCCACACTTAACATTTAACTATTATAATAAAGTAAGTCATTGTAGTAGTTTATTTTCTATTTTTAAAGTTTTTTTAAAGCTATGATTGAATTCTGATCAAGATTTGGTTATTGGAGAATAAGAATCCCCCATCTTTTCACTCTCCTTATTCTGTTAGCAAGTAAAAGGAAGTACCAAGGAAACTTGGTCCAACCACTAGAAGAGTTTCGTGCCGCAAAATGTCCTAAACTTTTGACTTTTTATATATCTTTACTACTCATTTGGAATTTCCTTCTACATTTCCATTTCTACCGTATAAATAAATAATTGCGGTACTTCCAATCACACCACGAGTTAAGTATATACAAAGTTTGACAAATAATAACTTGACATTGAAAATTCACTTTCAACAAGAGAAAGGGAATGAAATTCGTTAGTGATAAGGCAGATTTGGTTAGTTAAGTTGGTTAGTTACTAGTTAAGGCAGTTTTAGAAAGTTAGAGAGAGTGCCACTCTGACACTGGTTAGTTAGAAAGCTGGTTAAGTTAACCGACTTAATAACCATAATAGGAAAATTATCAACGTTGGAGAAAAGGTTGCTATTTGTCTTGTATAGTGAGCTTGTGAATGATGATATTAGTCTCTGAAAAGAATTAAAATGACACAATTGGTTAACTGACTTTTTTATTATCACTCATTTGCATTCAATTAAATCAAATTAAAAATATATTTATTTATAATTTCAATCTCTGCATCATGTTTAAGCCTTTTCTTTTCTCCATCTCTCCAACTTGTTTTCCCATTAACATGTCAACAAAAAATCGAAGTTATCTAACAAAAAAGTAGGGCTTTTTACTGTCAAAAGAAAAAAAGTGTTGTAACAAAGTCAAATTAACTGACTAAAGTACATTGGAACAGGTGAAACCTTTCCTATAATATATACTTGTAAGTTGCTGGTTAAATTAACTTACTCAGTTTAGTAATTAGAGTTGTGTTAACCATAGTTAGATGTGATCATATATATATACACTTGTAAGTTGCGTTAATCAGTGTATGGTTAACCATTCACTTGAATCCATATTCTGTTTTCTCCAAGTTCACTTTGCAACTATACATATTCACACACGGAGAGAAAAGATAAAGATTCTCAACTATAATAAGTTCACTTTGCCTCATCATTGCAGATTTCTTCAGCTTTCAACAAGAGAAAGGGAAAGATGATGCCAGATAGTGAAATTCATCCAAGGAGTCAAGAATCAGTTGAAAGGTTTGTCCCTTTGTTATGTTCTTCAAGTTCATCATTTTATAATAACACAACTTTTTATGAACTTAACGTATGCATTATGTGTTTTCCAGTCAAGCAAGCTCTTACCAAGGAGTGAGTTTCCCGTCCCCATTGAACGGCGTTGTAATCTTTGTCATATCCACATTAGGTGGATACCTCCAAGTTCGATTCCAATCGAAGAACGTGTCGCCATTCGAAGAACACTACCAGATTATGTGGGCAGCTTCTATGGTGCTATCCCTTTATTCCATCATGTTGATTGGTGAATTCAATCTTGAGGTACGTAAACATAGCTTCGTTTCGATTGCGAAACGCTTCACTGTGCTTATGGGAGCTCTTGAGGCTGTGTTGCTCACTATAATCATAATGCCCTGGTTTGGGTATTTGAAGTTGGTACTTTGGAGCATTTGTTTTCTGAAAGCAACATTGGCTTCCTATGAAGAAATGTGCCAATGTTTTCATCAGGTGTTTTCTCAAACCGTTGATACCATAAGAAGCTATTTTAGCAGAGAAGAAAAACGCTTGCCAGTCTAGTGTACCATTACTATTGCTAGCAACATGAGGAAACTTTAATATAACAAATTACACCAATTTATTCGTTGATATTGGTTACTTACACGTTGGTTTTCTAGTTGGCTTGATGTTCTTCTATTATTAAGCTATATGTGGAGAAAGAGAAGTAGCAGCAGATTAAAGAGATGTGTTGTTTATTGTCCTGGTCTAGAACTACCAACAGTGATAAAAGGGAGTTGAGAGTTACTAATCAACCATCACTTTAGAGCCGGATGGGAGTAGTGTACCTTGCAAGGACTCCGACAATCAAGTCAATTTGAGGTCTAAGATACTAGGATTAGGGTTAGAAAAGATACCTGAGGAGGGAAGTTGCCCTCTAGTATTTATAGCCTTTGGTGATGAGAGATTTGAAGAAAATCTCTGTTTGATTCTGCCTTATTTTGTGGGATATGGTTCTGATTTGGGCGTATACGTCCCTAAATGAACCATTTATGTGCGTCGTGGCCCAACGTGAAAGGTGGTCGTAACATTTATGTATAGGAATTTTGTCAAGAGATTTTTGTTTATGTATAGAGATTGAGGGAAATGGATCTATTAGTTGAAGTCTTTAGTTGTAGTCTAATTAACTACGTTAAGAATATTTTTGTATTGTTAATTGCATATCTTTGTGTAATTGAGACAAATAGGCGGACAATAGTTCGATAAAGGAATGGGATCGGAGAAAAATACTTCCCCAAATAGGTGGCTACTTGTAATTTCACAGTTGTATTACTTGATTTGATCATCTCTAAACCCTAACGAAGTGCTTCAAAAACAAGCCTGGTGGCGAACACAAAACCGATGCTATGGACTGATTTTATGAGACTTTTCCAAAGTAATAATAAGTAAACTGCCTTAAGAGTCGCAGACGATTTTCCAAGAGAAACCATGATAGATTACATTTGAGCTAAGAACTTTAACCTTTGGATGCTTAATCTCATTTTTCGTACAAATAAGACTATACAACCTAAAATATCAGTTTGACTAGCCTAGCACTTGCAAATTTGTTACATTTACACAAAAATATGTAAACCACATTCAATGTAAAATAAATACTATCTAACACATTCAACTTGCAAGGTTAAATCCTTGATTCCAGCATTATGCAATAAACGAGAAACTTGAGACTTTGCAGACACTTTGTCACTGTCTGTTGACACATGTAGATGAAGTGTCCCAACTACATCTGTGTTTGTTAAGCTCCATACGTGAAACTTTTGAATGCCAGAAACACCTTTTATCTTCACTATATCAGTTAACACATCCTTGAGTTCAAGCTCATGCGCTCTCGGAACTCTCTGGAGCAAAATTTCGGCCGAATTTCTGAGTAAAGGTATTACAGAGGATACAATTAAAACCGAAATGAAAATTGAGCAGGCGGGGTCAGCAACAAGCCATCCCTTGTACTTTATTAATAGGGTAGATATAACGACGCCAACACTCCCCATTGTGTCTGCAAGAACATGCAAGAATATGCCTTCCATATTGTGATCAATATGGTGATGGCTGTGCTCTCGCTGCTCCTCTGCTTTAGTATACGATTCCCATAGCTCTGAATCGCAATGTCCAGTAGAGTTCACTCCTTCACAATGAGATTTGGCAACATCGATAACATCCAAGCAGTGAGCAACTGAAGCTTCATGACAATGGTGGTTAGCATGGTGATGGTCAGGATTATGATGATGTTTGTGTTGATGTTCATGGCAGTTGGTGTTCTCATGATGCTGAATGCTCTGAATCCCATGACTGTCTGCATGACAGTCGCCCTTCACTGGATGATTGCAGTGATGGTGATTACCAGAATCACCATGGCATGAATTTTCTTGGCAACCACCAGAAACGTTAGTTTGCTCTTGATTGCTTCCATGTATGGCATGGTGATGATGTTGCTTACCATGGGAATGGTGGGAGTGATGAGTATGTAACTCTGAGTGAGAGTGAGAGTGAGAGTGAGAGCATGATCCAGACCCTCCATGGGCATGATGATGTTCCTCATGAAAGAATATCAAGCCAATCACATTGACTAAAAGCCCTCCGATAGACACAACTAACAAACTACTCGTTGATATTTCTTGAGGATCCAATATCCTCTCAAAAGACTCCACCACTATCAAAGCTCCCACAAGAACAAGAAAAACAGCATTTGCATACCCCGACAGAACCTCAAACCTTCCGCGGCCATAGTAATAGTAATTATTTGCAGGTAAACGAGATATATATGAAGCATACAGCCCAATGGCCAAAGCAGCACAATCAAACAACATGTGACAAGCATCCGATATCAGCCCAAGACTATTACTCATAAATCCTGCAACAAATTCCACAACCATATACCCAGTGTTGATCAAGAGAAAGAGGGCGATTTTCCGCGATTTCCTCTCGCTCAAAATATGCCTAATAGGCTTCATAATCATATCAGACAAGAACTCCGAGGACTCCTCCCTAGATCCAGCAACATCATGGCGAAAAGGATCTAAGTCTCTAACAGCAATGTACAGCAATAAACCACAAAGCAACAAACCCCAAAGCGAAAGTTCGGGGAAATAGAAAAGCTGCAATAATAATATACACACAAAAGTGACCAAATACTCCCTCTGAGTGTCCTTAGAACTCACCAGCTTCTCATCATTGGTGTAATTCTCACTCAAAATCACAGCGAACGCAACAGTATTAACCAAAGGCCAAGCCAAATCCCCAAAGGAAACACTATCTTCTTCAGATTCAAACACGAAAAAACTAACTAGAGCAGGAACAAGAAGCACAATTGTAGTGAAAAACAGAGTAATTAGCCGTACCCGTTTTTGACCTAGCTGCCGAATCGTTCCCCAATCCATCGAAATTCTTTCGTAACAACCGATAAACCCAGCCACAAATGGAAGCAGCATTGGCCAAATCGCCACACAGCTTTCGCTCGGGAGAATCATCTTCCCCAATTTGTTAGACAGAGGGAAGCACTCTTCTTTATCCCAACCAAAAGCCAGCATAAACAATCCCAAAATCAGAGTTCCGAAGCCACGCAATTTTCGCCACCGGTTCCAGTTCTGAGTCCTCCGCTCTGCAAAGAACCGCGCTGCCACGGTCCCGGTGAACTCGGCGAGGATGGTGGCGGCGGTGCCGCAGTAGCGGAGAGCCTGGAAGCGGAGGAGAAAAACAAGAGCGAGAAGGACTGATTTTGCGACAAGAAGCCTCTGCTGAGAGTGTGTTAAAGAAGAAAGCGCAAGAAGAGGCTGCTTCGGTTTGTGTTGGTTGAAAGGGTCTAAGGAATTGGAAGAAGAGAAGAAGAGAGAAGAGTGGGACGAGAAGAGGGAGAAGGAGAGGGTTAAGAGGAAGGAGAGGAGGGAGAGGAGGAAGGAGAAGGGGAAGAGGGAGAAGGAAGGGGAGGAGCGGAGAAAAGGGAGGAGGGAGTAGAGGGAGCGAAGGGAGAGGAGGAGGAGGAAGAGGAAGGAGAGGGACGATTTCGATTTGGATGAGGATTTGAAGGAGGGGATGGTGGAGAGACGGGTTTTGGATGGGGTTGCGGTTGGGGTCGATGAGGAAGAAGTGTATGGGAACGAAGGGTAGCGTGTGGGACTGGAGCTGAAGGTGGTGGGGGAGGTGGAGCGCGGTGGAACTGAGAGGCGATGCGGTCGTTGATGATGATGGTGGTGGTGGTTGGCCATGGTGGGGAGCGGTTCAGTTCGTAAGTGGAGACAAATGGAATAGAGTGAAAGTGACAGTGAGAGCCTGAGAGGGGACGATCTGATCGGATGCGGAGAGCTTAGTACAAACCTATACTGTAAGTCTGCTACAGACTCTCTCTCTTACCCGGCTAAATATGAAAAAATTAAGATTTAATTACTCTGCAGGTTTTATAATTTCACCGAATTTTCAATTAGGTTTTTATACTTTTTTTTAATTGAATTTTTGTACTTTTTTTTTCAACTAAGTTCCTGCCATCAGTGTACCGTTTGAGATAATAAAATATTCTTCATAAAAAAAAGAATATTCTTGGTAATTAGCTGTAGAGGCTTGGTGAAATAATCTGAATTTTTTCCTAATACCCAAATAACCCTTTACATTTCATTCCTAAGAAAAAAAGAAACCCTAAGTTTCTCCTGTCTTCTCTGTCTCCTGCCTCCGTCGACGGCGTGTGTGTCTGCCATCGACTGCAACAGACGGTTGTTGGTGTCCCCTCCGTCGCCCTCTTTCTGCGCTGGGCCCTTGTGCGTTGTTGTTGTCAGAGGTCTTCTCCATGGTTTGTCCGGCCAAGGCGTCTTTCTTCCGCCGCGGTGAAGGCCCTCGCCTGGAGTCACCGTGCCGCACGTTGCCGAGCCTCCGACTGTTAGTGTTGCAAGTGTGAGGAGTGTTGAAGTTAGTCCCACATCTAAGAAAGCATGGAAGAGTGAGGAGTTTAAAAGATGAGAGACCCATTAACTTGACACCTTAAGGTTTTGAGTTGGATGTGGTGTCTTCTCATCTTATGTTCTCTCACTTGATTCCTCCCCGAAGTCTCCCCAGTTGTCGAGAGCTCTCCACGGTCGGCCCAACACCGACCACGTCTCTGCTCCATCTCTCTGCAAGTAAGTGACAAAGAAAAAATTCTAATTTTTTCAGTGTTAAAAGTTGATATTTGTGTTATTTTTTTTCAAAAAAAATATGGCATTGTTTGACTGTTGTTGCTGTGATGGTGCTTTAAATGGATTCGACTTCTATTTTTATTAAATGGATTTTACTTTCAATGGGAGATTTGTGAAAGTGTAATGTATGCTGATGGTTTCAACTTATGAAAGTCTAAACCTTTTTTTCAAATTGTGTGATTGAATGGAGCTACTATGGCATTGGATGATGAATTTTGTTTATTCCTGAATGTTGATTGTTGTGGCTGTGCTGATGTTACTTTAAATGGATTATGTTTTTGTTTTTAATACCTGTAGGGATAGGAGACTCGGATTTTACCATAGACATACACCATGGTGGCACGTTTCATGATTTAGGAAATGGGCTAGAATATTTGGGGGGAAAGGTGTTGGAAGATATGCATTATGAGCTCGATGAATGGAGTTTGCAAGAAATAGTTAATGAGTTGCAAAAGTTAGGGTACAAAGAGAATGCCAGGATCTGGTATTATGAACCAGGCTGTCAATTGAGCTCGGGTCTCAGAGAGTTGATAAGTGATGGAGATGCCATGAGAATGGGTAGGTTATTAGTGTCGCAAACTGTTAAGTATTACTCGGTGTATGTTGTTGATGGCTGTAGGGAAGGTAACGGTGTTGAGATATATTTGAATGATAAGGACTATGTGCCAACTGAAGCTGAGTACAATGAGAGTGGTTTCGTAGAAGTAGAGGTTGAATGTGAATCAGAAGCGTCTAGTGAGGAGGATAGATTTGATGACAGTGCAGACGATAGAGAACACGAGGATCATTTTGGGTTTGACGTTGAAAATGGAAATGATGGTGGAGTTGGAAATGCTTTTGGGGGATTTGATGGCCCTTTAAATGAATATGACAATGCTCAAACTGGTGGTGTTGATGCTGCTGTGAATGACGCCGCCGTTAGGGATGATGTTGAGGTTGGAGAGATTTTCAAGGGTTATGAAACTGAAGATATTGATAGCTTTGAGGGAGATTCGGATGATATGATTAAGAAGAGAAGATATCCTAAATACAATGAGGCTAAGATGAATAGGGAATATGTGTTTAAGGTGGGATTGGAGTTCAAGTCACTTGGTCAGTTTAAGGATGCTATTAGGGAGCATGCTCTGTTGAATGGAAGGGATATTAGGTATATCAAGAATGATAAGGTTAGATGTAGAGTGGGCTGTAGAGGAAAGAAAGGGAAGTGTAGGTGGATGGCGTTTGCATCCAAAGTTGGTGGTTCCAATTGCTTTTGGCTGAAGACCCTTAACGGAAAGCACACTTGTGGACGAGATTACAGCGGTAGGCTTGCATCAAGTAGTTGGGTGTCTCAGAAGATTGTTACCAATATTAGTAGGGGGAGGAGATGAAGATTGCAATAGTAATTCAGACCATTCAGGATAAATACATGGCTAATATTTCAGTCACAAAGGCTTATTGGCGAGGAGAAAGGCGAGGGAAGAAGTACATGGCAGGACTATTCTACAATATGGCAAGCTTAGAGATTACTGTGCAGAAATTATGAGGACAAATCCCGGGTCAACTACTCAAATTTTGGTTGACAGGCCTTCAATTACACACCAACCAAGGTTTATGAGGATGTATATGTGTCTAAATTCTGTCAAGCAAGACTTTTTGGCTGGTTGCAGGCCTATCATAGGAGTAGATGGCTGCCACTTGAAGGGTGATCATGGTCAACAACTATTGGTAGCTGTCGGAAGAAATCCAAACGATAACTATTTTCCAATTGTTGTTGCTGTTGTAGAGGCTGAGACTAGAGACAGTTGGGATTGGTTTATAAACCTGTTATTGGATGATATTGGAGATGTCAGTAGAAGAAAGTGGGTATTCATGTCTGACCAATAAAAGGTTAGCATTTGCAAGTTAAATCTTGTAAAATTGAACTTTTACTATGGCGATCTCTCTTGTAAAATTGTCTCTTGTTTTATCATCTTAGTGAAAATGTAGCTACAGTTTTTAATAGGCTTATAAAAGCTGCAATGTAGCATGTGTATGATTTAGTAGTTGTCTTAGCTAGTTTGCTCTTAATTTTTTTTCTCATTACACACTTTTACATTTCTCATAATGGTTTTATGTTCTTGAAATCTGTTTATATTGATCATATCTTGAAAATTTATCTTAGTTAATGAAAGAATGAAACACAGAAGAATAATCATATTTATAGCCAGAATGAAAATCTTCTTTGACCCCAACATGATTGTATAGTGTTAACAAGTGGCTTTTGATTTGGATTTTGGTCTTGCAAGTTGCAAGTGGACGACTTATTAAAACAGTTTTTTATTTTGTAGAAATTATCATTGGCCACACAATAAATATTGCTATTAAAACACTTTTCTTATCAAGTTTCTTATTTTGATTTTTGAGATTATTGAAATGTTCTGTCAGTAATCATGGTGGACCCTTAAATCATAGATGCACAAGTCTCATCTCTTTTGGATCAATTCATAATTTGATTATGACTAAATTTGAAAAGTTATTATTACGGGGAAAAACAAAAACAGTGATATAAGAATTTACTTTTTTTTAATTTATTTATTAATTTATTTACTTTTAATATGATATGTTGCAGCTGCTGAAAACTGAAATATTTATCATATGTTGTTGCCTTTTATAAGTGAATTATATATGATATGTTGCAGCTCTATAAAAAGTTATTATATATGATATGATGCAGCTACATGGATCTGAATTATATATGCTGTGCTGCAGGGTTTGATGCAAGTTTTTCAAGAGATGATGTCGGCGTTAGAGCATCGACTATGCTTGAGACATCTGTATGCGAATTGCAAGAAAGCATATGGAGGTGGGACTATTTTGCGGGATCTAATTCTATCAATAGCTAAAGCTACATATGTGGAGGAATGGGAGAGGAGGATGACTCAACTAATGAACATCAACCGTCAATGCTATGAAAAGTTAGCATCATTGGATCCAAAGCTCTGGTACAAGAGCCACTTCACGTTTCTTGCTAAGAGCGACATGTTGATGAATAACATATCTGAAGCTTTCAATGGTAGGATCTTAGAGGCAAGAGACAAGCCCATACTTACTATGTTCGAGTGGATTCAGTATTATTGGATGTCTCGGTTTGCTGAAAAAAAGAAGAAGGCCGAAAAATATGAGTACAATCATGCCTAAACCCAAAAAGAGGCTTGATGTCATTGCTACGCGAGCTATGGAGTGGCAAGCAAGATGGGCTGGAGGACTGAAATACGAAGTTTCTCATAAAAACTGGATGATTGTTGAGAGATTTGTGGTTGACTTGTTGGCTGGAATGTGTAGCTGCAGATTTTGGGGCCAACCACATCCACCGGTGCAGTGGCTCCAACCACAGCCACCTCACAACAAACTTTGCCTCTTGAAGGGCCAGCCTCCCAGCCTCTCCTAGTCCTAGCTGTGGCAAGTGCAAAATCTCACCAAGCACCTAGAGCATCTTCTCAACCTTTACCAAAGACAAAGGTGTTTGGTGTGAGGAGAAGTGGACGGCTGAAGTTAGGAGTGATGAAGCAAAAAGGAGCACCTAGTCTACATATAGACCTAAGTGATGACTGAAGTCTCTTTATATTTATAGTTAGGGTTGTTGGGGTTGCTGTTAAATAGTATATCTTGTGATGAATTGTGTTTATGTGGCCACTGTTTATTATGTGGATAGGACCACTATTTTGATATTTTGTAATCAGGTTGGACCACTTTTAATTGTTGCACTTCTTGGATCCTTATTTTGGATTAGTTATATGTGGCATATTATATGACCACTTATGTTATGATATTTTGTGTAAGTATGGTTTACAAGAACACTTAATGAAAATATATGTAGCATATTTTCTGGCCACTTCTTGTTGCAAGTTGTTGTCAATTGTGAAAATTTAAATATTCACATTGATAAAGTTGCTTCCCAACTATCATTTGTTATACACACGAAATACATCAAAGTGCAAAATTGATTCAAACTAAACTTAATTAACTTTAATTGGATTGAAGCCATACAATCTCTTATATTACAACTTCATAGCACACATAACTCTAATCTCTAGCAAACCACATTCCAATTATTAAGACTAGCAAAAATATAAATAGCATATATTGCATTTTACATTGAATTTTCATATTGTCATCCAACCTCCCAACTTGTTCTTGGAGAATATTCAACTCATCACATAATCTACCCACACAAGCATCTATTTCTTTGGCTTCAACAATTAATCTCTCTATCTCCACGTTTAGCCTCTCTATCTTTCTTTCTTGTGCATCCAATTTCCACATTTCAGCTTCCAACTTAGCAGAATTTTGTGTTCCAACAACTTCAACAGCAGCAGCAGATACGTTACTTCTTGCACCAACTTCATCAACCCACTCAAAAAATTTACATCTTCTGTTAGGGCAAGAAATAAATCTTCTATTAGAATTCTTTGTGGTTCCTGAAATTTGAAGACTGAGAGTGTCACCACACAAACAGTGAACCCGTCTTTTCTTTTCCTTTGGCCACCCATTCTTTGCACCGTCATCAACCTCAATCCAATCAAAATCATCAATCCACTCAAAAAAGTTGCATTTTGGTATCTTCCCACAAGTAACATACCTCCTACCATTGTCAGAAACGGCTGAGGAACGGCGGACGGTTACTGCCTCTCCACAGAAACACAGGTGTCTTCTTTCCTTCGAGTACGAGCTCCTCGAAACACAGCTTCCCGAAGAGAGAATGAATGAGGTTCCTTGACTATGAGCCATAAATTTGGAGAATATAAAAACTAAAAATGAAAAAGGGAGAAGAAGAGAAACCTCAGATACTGCAACGAGAGTATTTATAGGGAGAAGACAGGGGTAAATAAGTCATTCCAAAACTCACTAACGTTTTTTTTAACGTCAAACGTTAATAGGGACTAAATTGAAAAAAAAAAGGTACAGGGACCCAATTGAAAAGAAAAAAAGTATAGGGACCTAATTGAAAATTCGGTGAAATTATAGGGACCTGCAGAGTAATTAAACCAAAAATTAATTATGATTAACATTTAATTAGACTTAATTAATAAACAAATTTAAATGTGTAACATTATTTTTTATCTTAATAATAAAATAACAAAGGTTAAAAGTTAAATTTATTCCAAAAGATGAGATTTTATCTAAATTATTTTTGAAAAATTTTATTAATTGATCATTTAAAGATTAAAAATTTATGATATTTATCTTTTATTATTGCACTCATAATTTTTATCAGAATTGATGATGTAAGATATTAACTTTAGATAAAGTATATATTTTTTATTTTGGTTCTTTTTTTGTTTATTGCTCATTTGATACTATTTTTTTTTGGAATAAAATAGGCCTAGGTCCAAGAAAGAAAATATAATCTACACTTTTGAACTATATTAATAGTACGAGTACAATTTCCTAAACATTTTGTAATAGCATTTCTAAATTCTTGAGAGCTATATCTAAGAACCTAAATCCTAAGTCATCATCCAAACTCCTCCTTGCCAATCAATTAGCGCTTCAATTGACTTCTCTATAAATATGGCAGAACCTTAGCTTCCACAGTCTTTGTTTTATCTTAACAATTTTTCTTATTATCTCATGATGAATCTGATTAATTCTATTTTTTTTTGTTGTGATAGACTTGAGTATTTCTTTTGCATCATTTTTCACTATGACTCGGCGCATACCCATATTCCAAGCCATCCGCAACCCATGGAGAATTCCAAACATCTCCATTTGCTCTGCGCTGCAATAACCTGTGTTAGCTTCAAATTCAACAATCCACTCTCCTAAATAAGTACACAACACACATCCGTATCCTGCTCTTTGTCTTTGGTTGTTAGATGTTCTGTCTGTATTAAGTTTGATCTACCCCTGCGGTGATGGTTTTTAATTTATTTGTATCTCTTTTATTGTTTGTTCTTACTATATGTGACTGCTTTTTATTTATGAGTGCTTGCTTATTTTTTGTAATGTATTCTAGTATTTAGAATTTAAGATTGTTAGATCTAGAGTATGGAAGGTTGAAAATCTCCTGACATCTCTATTTCTAGATCTACCGGCAAGTAGTTAGAAAGACATATGCTCATTTACATTGAGAGTCTTTCCCATATATATTGCTCAGATTATTAACTATCTAATCCTCTAATTCTGATTAAAAAAAGTGGGAGACAACTCTGGGATTTAGCATTTGTATCCACACTCTTACTGTCTTAAGGCAATCTCTTAATACAGGTATTGTTGGGCTTTTTTATATAAATAAATATTCAAAAAACATTAATTCCGAAAATACGCACGGCACCAATTTATTCCATAGATGAGCAGTGCCAATTTTTGGGAGGCGCCTGTAAAATGGTATTACACTATAAATTATGGGTGGTGACAACAAAATGGAGCTAACATTGGCAGGCATCAGCATGGGCATCCAAAAAATGGCGCATTCCAAGCATGATGAGCACGAATTGGAGCACCTCAAGAGCAGCGCCAACGAAATAGTCCATTGTGCATGTGAGACTAAAATAATTAGAGAAATTAAGTTTAGATTTTGCTAATACAGTTGATAAATAAATTGATAAAATACTATTTTAATTTTTATATTCGAATTAAATTTTAATTTTGTGTTTAATATTTAAAATTTTATTTTTGTCTCAAATTTTTTATATTTTATTTTTTATTTTTAATCAATATTAATTTTTTTAAATATCATTTGTTTAAATTAGGATTTTTTTTCTTTTCTTATTCTTTCTAATAATTTTACCACCAAATCACTACAATTACTATCATATTCATCACCATTGAAAAATAATAATAAAAGAAAGAGGTATATTTAGAAGAAAATAAAATAATTTTTTATCAAAAACCTAATAAAACAAAGGATAATTATATTGTGTCTATAAATTTTGTACCTAAATTGCTTAAATAAGTATTAAAAAGTGAAACTTATGTTTCTATGAAGTTAAAACGTGTATTTTATAAATATTATAGAATAACGCTTAAAACAAAATATTACATTTGACACAACTGTGATATTTTAAATTTTAATTTAATTGTGAAAGACTAAAATAATATTTTCTTCTAAATAAACATCCAGTAAAAATTTTTCATCTAAAATATAAATTTAAAATATTAAATCTATCATAATTGTGTTTTTATTCAACATCTTTACTATTATATTCTTAACAAATACTTTCCTTCTACATTCATATGTCGACACGTATCTTTCTCAACAAATTCCTTTACCATTTTTATGTACTTAACAATTACAAAAGAAGCAAAATTATTCAAATTCATTTGTCCTCTGGGACACAGCATATGCACAAGAGTCTATTTCCTTTCACTAAAAGGATCATCTAATCATCTAGATCTTATATTAAAGAGTGCAAGACACATGATTCTACTTTTCCTTTTAAAGTCAAAACTCTATAAAAGGAAAAGATTCATCAAGCCCATGGACCGTGGCAAAATTCTACTACCTTTTTAAGTTTAGTTTGGTTTATAAAATGGTGTTTACTACGGTACAATGATAAATTTATACGTATCGATATAATAAAAACGTGGACAAATAACAAAACGCCACGTGAATTATATTATTTCCGTCAATATTTAATTTTTATTTTTTTAAAATATATATCTTAACATTATTTTTACTAAAATACCCTCATAATTTAATAAAAATAAAAAATATTTTTTATATAAATATATAAAAAAGACTTAAATGTCCTTTTTACGGAAATTATTATTCTTATGGAAAAGGTGTTGGTGTATTGGGAGAATATTGGGGGATGGGGGGATTTACCCGATGGTGAAAGTGGTGGTCAACACGCAGGGGCGTGGTGACCAAGCCAGGATTCAACGTGGCTCACCACGCAGGGGCGAGATGACGGGGCCGGAATCCGTCGTGGCACACCACGCGGGGGCGTGCTGACGTGGCCGACATGCAGCGACTGGCACCACGCAGGGGCGTGGTGGAGCTGGCGTGGCAGAGCCCCGATGCACCACGGGGGGGCGTGCTGAAGCTGCTGGCATGCAGGGGACATGTATCACCCCGGTAAACAGCATGCAGCAGAGGTTGGAGAGCTTGAAGCTCTATATAAACGAAGAAGGAAGCTAGCCTTATGCATTTTATGGAGAGTGGGTAGGAGAGCTTAGTGTTTCTCCATATAAGCAGCTGAGAAGTGTTCTTCCAAGGAGGTTGTTGTTGCTCACCGTTCCCAGCTGGAAAAAAAGGGAAAAGGGAAGAAAAAAAAATATTATTTTATTTTTATTTTAAAGAATGGTTCGTGATTATAAAGCTCCAGAGGAACATATTGTAAATTATTTGGATCATCCAATCTATGTAAGTTGCTAAATTATAAGCTCGGAAGGGTTGTGTATTTTTATTTTTATTTCTGTTTTTTATGTTATTTATTTAGTTTGTTTTTGCTAATTTTAAATTATTCCGCTGTTATAAAAATAAAAAAAATTAATTTGCTGTTATTTAATTTAATTTTAAATATAATCTTTTTTTTGTGTATAATTAGTTAATTGTTATACAATATTTTTTTATAATACGACAAAGTTAAAATTTTTTTAAAAAAAAAAATTTTTTACGGCAAAAATATAAAAATAATACCATATATAGTAAAATAAATAAATAATATAAATGTTGACCAAATTCAAAAGTTTAATACATTGTTAAAGTAATAAATAAATAAATATCAGAAAAAAAAATATATAGCTTGTTTGTAATGAAGTAAATAAATATGTAAATATTATTATTAATATTTGTTTATTAATAATACATGCATATTTATAGGTAATATAACAAATATAATTTTATTGATGCAGCCGAACAGAAATTTGTTGGTGCGTAAATTGGATCCGCCACAGAGTTGGAACCCGAGGGTTGAAAACTACTTACGTGTCACCGGATTCTACCACGTATCTAGGATTGGGATGATAAGAGGATCTCACCCGTTGTTAGCTGCTCTGGTTGAAAGGTGGAGGCCGGAGACTCACACTTTTGTGTTGCCGGTGGGTGAGGTTACGGTGACATTGGAGGATGTCGCACATATATTTGGCTTACCAATTGATGGAGAGCCCGTGAGTGGATGGACTGACAGTAGTAGTGATTTCGTTCAGTCACAGCATGGAAATATTCGGTCGTCAACCGGTTCTCAGTCGTAATTCAAAATCCTATATAAAGCTCGGTTGGGTTCGAAGTGTCAGAGATGCGGAGCCGTTGGACACTGAAGAGTCCATAAGGAGATACGTGAGATGTCAGATTTTCTGTCTGTTAGGGTCGACTCTATTCACAGATAAGTCGACCGCATATGCCCATGCAAAGTATCTACCATTGCTTCGCGATTTCGAGCGGATCCATACTTATAGTTGGGGTTCAGCATGTCTGGCTCATCTTTACCGAGCACTATGCCGTGCATCACGATATGATACGAAGGAGATGGATGGTCCTCTTAACCTGTTGTTTGTTTGGGCATGGGAGCGAATGCCGTGTATTTCACCCGTACCGAGGCATATCCTTCCACCTGCTGAGATACCAGTTGCCATGAGGTAAATATTTATGGTTCTTGTCGGACAATATATTCATTATGCATGTTTCAGTTACGGTTACTGACATAGATTTTTTCATTGTATCATGTTTCAGGTGGAGTCATGCGGAGCGGAGTACAGCGTGGTTGGAGAAGACTGTTGTGACATTTAGGGTTGATATAGACTACATGCAGGAGGTAACTATTTATGGTTTTAATGAATGCTAGATCCAAAGATTAATGTTATGGTTCTGACATTCGAATTATCTGTGGCAGTTTGAGTGGCGGCCGTACCAGGGAATGAACATTCCCGTCGAGTTACACAGACATCTTGATGTGTGTGATATCGTTGCTCCGTTGTTGTCGTTTGAGTGTATCGAGTGGCACCCTACGGATCGAGTGATGCGTCAGTTTGGGTTCTTACAGCCCCACCGCGAGCACCTAGGGACATTCCACTAGAGCAGCATTGCATGGCTCTTCGCGGAGTGCAGCTTTATGACTGGACAGTTTTGCTTGGGGATTGGATAGCGGAGTGGGGCAACAGGCGAAACACTCGTATGCGGGATCTACACCCCCTTCCGACATGGGACTTCATACCGACCCCGGAGTATCGGGATTGGTACGTGCGCTCATTCGGACATCTGCTGAGATTGTCGGCATATGTTCCTCATGCACCTGCACCTCAGCCACCGGAGCCACCTGCACCTCAGCCACCTGAGCCACCTCAGCCACCTCAGCCACCTCAGCCACCTCAGCATGCAGTGTTTGAGCCGGTTCCTTATTATGTACCACAGCCACCTCAGCCACAGGACCATAGTGCGTCCAGCCACCACTCTCATCACTCTCAGCACAGCCACCACTCTCATCACTCTCAGCCGGTACTGACGATTCCAGCCGGTACTGATGATTGGTTCGACTTTTCCATCGGCGGTCACAGAGATCAACAACTACAGAATTGGGCCAATGCTAGTTTGGGTGGTTGGTCAGATTTTAGTGCTCTGCATTCACCGTCGGGTACAGCTGATCCACGTGGGGCACCAGTTGGTATGAGCCATGGTTTGGAGCATCCTGCTTCCGACCACACGTCGGAAGGTGCATCGTGTGATAGTGGATTCCTTCGGCGGACATACACACTTGTTGACGAGTACAACCCCGGTGCATCTGCTCCAGCAGAGGCAGGTGGATCGGCACATCCAGGAGAGGCGGGTGGGTCAGCAGATCCAGCAGGGGCGGGTGGGTCGGCACCTCGTGTAGAGACAGGTATGGGTGACCCAGTTGCAGGTCACCCATATGACCTTCGGACGGAGCGACATCCACCTGATAGGTATACTCCGTCAAAGCCAGGTCTGAGCATGATGGATAAGGCATTGCACTGGATGGGTCGTAAGAAGTGAGCATCGGGTTGGGTTTTTAAGATTTGATAGTATGTTTCACTGTATTTTAATGTTCTGTATGTTGGTCGATGTTATTTGTAGTTAGAATATGTATCTTTGGGTAGTTAGAATATGTATGTTGGTCGATGTTATTTCATACTATGTTTCAATGTATTTTAATGTTCTGTATGTTGGTCGATGTTATCTGTAGTTAAAATATGTATGTTTCTTTCAGTAAGGCAGTAAATGTTATTTCATACTATGTTTCAATGTATTGTAATGTTCTGTGTTTATCATGTTCTTAACCATCAACGGATAATATCAAATTTAAAAATTCAAACACGACTTAGACAAGAAAGAAAATTTATTATAAAAATGCAAATTCAAAAATACAAATACAATGAAAATAAAAGTCATTCCCCCCCACCACTCGATCCGGCACGCTGAGGACATCGACTCCGACTATGTCCCTGGGCACCACAGAGACGGCATATCCGAGGACCACGCATGTCGCGTGAGTCCATTTCGTTCAAGTATCTGGTCAATTTTGGTCGACCTTTTGACGTTCGCCTCAAGGCGGGATTAGCGACCAATGTGGGTCCCTCATACGGAGGCCATGTCTCCGCATCACCTAACGGTGAGAACTCAAATTTATATACCTTACGAACTTCTGACATCTTGTACACGTCATGCACATACACGTGCCAATCGATTCGCTGGTTAGCACAGCAAGCAATAACATGACGACATGGTATTCGTTCTACCTGAAAGTGCCCACAGTCACACGTACGTCGTGCAAGATCAACGACTAACACCTTTCCACTAGTCATTTCGCGCACCTCAAATACTTCATTCCGTCTGTCAAAACGGTGCACGACTATATTCCCAGCCTGTTGCATACTTGCCTCTATCCGCTGCTGTGCGAATACGGAGTAAGTATGTCCCGCACGTTTGCGTTCGTAAGACTCAGCACTCTTCCGCACAAAAAGTTCATTTAACCGATAATATGTTGCTCGAACTAGTGCCAACACAGGTAGATTACGGGCACCCTTCAACACTGAGTTAATGCACTCGACAAGGTTCGTCGTCATATGGCCCCAACGATGTCCCTCGTCGAATGCCAATACCCAATGTCTAAGCCCAATGGCATCGCACCACCTGGCATATGCCTCACCTCGCTCTTCCAACCTCTTATAGTTGATGTTATACTCCTCCACCGTTCTTGAATACCCAATATTGACCACAAGCTTCTGCAAGTGAGGGACTTTGAATGCGCGTAGGAAGTTGCTGCCGATGTGCCTTATACAAAACATCCACCATGCTCTTGGAGGTTGCCAGTCACTTCCGAAACGATTTACCGCTGCCCGAATTGACTCATGCCGGTCCGAGATCATACCCACACCATCTTTTCTAACAACATGCATTCGCAGATTCCTTAGAAAGAAGTGCCACGCATCAGCTGTCTCCCCCTCCACTAAAGCAAAAGCAATAGGCACAATGTTCTGGTTCCCATCTTGTGCAACAGCTACCAGAAGTGTACCTTTGTACTTTCCATATAGGTGTGTTCCGTCAACCTGTACTAGGGGTTTGCAATGCCTGAATGCCCTAACGCATGGATTGAAACTCCAAAATACGCGATGAAGTATTTTTACCCCTTGAGCCTCTTCATTCCCATTGTAGAGTGGGCGTGTTTCTATCTGCACAACTGACCCAGGAATCTTCTGAACCATAACCGAGAGCCACCACGGCAAGGCTTGGTAACTCTCCTCCCAATCACCGAAAACATTCGCTATGGACTTCTGTTTTGCCAACCAAGCCTTTCGGTAACTGATGGTATAGTTGAACCTTGACTGGACTTCGGCTATTATAGTTTTCACCTTTATGGACGGGTCAGTCTCGACCAATGGCCTTATAGCCTCAGCAACTGTGTCCGAGTCCAACTTGGAATGATCCTGTGAAATCACTCCAGTTGTGCACGTGTGCCTACCGTTGTATCTGCGTATCTCCCAACAACCTTTTTTCCGTATCAAGCTGGCTCGGATAAGCCAGTCGCACCCACGCCCGTACATCTTGCACTTTGCATAGAACGTTTATGGCTCAGACTCATACACTTCGTAGTCAACTCCTCTAGCGATAGTGTAACTTCTAATTGCTGCCACGACCGACTTTCTAGAACTGTATTCCACTCCAATCCGGAACTCTCCGTCCTCGGGATCAGGAACGCCTACAGAAAGTGCCCATCATCGTTTACTAATCAATCCAAAGTATATATTAAAGATAACATATTATTTGGTCATCACGTACCTATGTTTGAATATTCCGGAAACTCCGGTGCATGCATGGCGTCGAGATCCAACTCACGCATAAAAGGTGGCACGTTCATCGGTTGACTAATCGATAGGTGAACCACTACATTATGAGCTGCTTTCTCAACTCCCACATCACCATCCTCGTCTTCGTCGCCGGCTTCATAAGTAGCTTCGAAGTCCTCTTCGCTGTCACTATTCATTCCCTCGTACACTGCTGCTCTATCATCCTCCACCTCTAATTCATTTTGAATCCCTTCCGCCTCTACGGTTTCAAACTCAACATACAGCTCAATATGTGGCTGTCGCATCTGCGTCTGCCGGTGAATTTGAAACATATTATGCATAGTCACTTCGTCAGTAATTGGCATGGTATCAAACTGTATTAGACCACCAAAAACTACAACCGGATTCCGGTACAGAATTCTGCTCACTCTCATTAACGTTCCGTTCTCCATGCTTTGGCAGAGACCATTCTGAAGTTCCATAAACGTCATGGTGCATGGAACCACAAACGAAAACGGATTCTGGCTCACAAACCTCACTCCCTCATGAGTATTACGTATTATCTCACCGTCGCGATACACTACCAAGTTTGTAGTACCCTCCATTACACCAAAAACACACTCAAAGAACACTCACACACTTCCTCAGAATGAAAATGAAGTTGTGCACTGCCTTATATAGAGGGTAGCATTCACTACGCCCCCACGTTTTGATTGCCTCAGGCGAATCACGTACTGCCACGTGTCATCACGCCCCCACGTGCCACGTCATCACGCCCCCACGTGATGCACCCCACCACGCCCCCACGTGCTTGCGTGGCCAAATCCTGGTGCGCCACATCATCATCACGCCCCCACGTGATGCCAGCGTGGCTAGTTCTTGCTCCGCCACATCATCATCACGCCCCCACGTGATGAGGTACCACGCCTCTGCGTTTTGCCACCGTGTCTCACTCATCCGGCGCCACGTCATCTCACCTGCCACTCCACGCAGCCACCACGCCCCTGCGTGTTAAAGATAGGTCCACCATCGGGTAAATCACACTACTCCTCCATTACTAAGCAAAACACTAATCTAATTTCCATATAAAAATTATTGAGCCTCCTTTTTATGTTAAATAAAAATTATCATTTTAAATTAATTAAATTTTAACATTCAATTAACTTTAATCTTATATTTTAAAATCTTAAATAATTTAAAAAAACAAAACAAAAACACATGAAAAGAAAAAAAATAAAACAAGTTGTTCATCTAGCTGCTTCGTGTTCTTCGTCTCCTCCCTCCTCTTCCTTCTCTCTGCTAAAGGAGAAGAAGAAGAAGCCCTCTAACCCTAAACATTTTTTCTCGAGCTTCAATCAGTACTGTTTCTGTTGGATCCACAGAGACGGCGACGCCGGGGTCTTCTACTTCCTCTCTTTTGTCAGAGCTGCTCACCATCTCCTCTAGTTGTGCGTGGTTCGAATCTGTTGCAGCTGCGAGAGACGAAGCCCGTCATGTACCACTGCTTACTGCTTGCCTGAAGCTTTTCTCTGCTCTGCTCTGCTCTGCTGCACTGAAGCGCAGCAAGTTCATCGCCGTACCAAGAAGATCCCGCTCTCTCCTCGACCCCGCTATCTCTTCTGACTCCGTGATTGCAAATTGGTGGCATGGAAGCAAATTGGGGCTGGGATTTTGTTAAATATTAGCATGCTTTAGCCTTGCTCATGCCATTATTAATTGGAATTTCTTCGAACGGAACATGATTTTAATCACATGATTGTCTGAATTTTAATAACTTTTTTTTGTCTGAATTTTAATCACTTTTTTTTTCTATTTGATTCAATCTCTTTATTTTGTTTCTTTGTTCTTGTCAATATAATGTATCAATGCCTCTGTTATTGGGATTTCTCTGTTTTGCCAAAAATCTGTAGTATGGTGAACTTTTTGGTTTCATGGATGCTTACCCTTTTTCATATTTTAATAAGTTTTTATGTGCTTAGAAGAGCAATTGACTCTGGTTGCAAATTCGGATTGTTGGTGGAAGGAATGCAAATTGGGACTGGTTTTCTAGTTGTTGGTGGACTAGCCTAGCTTGCTGAATTGATTAATTCATTAATAGAAGGGAGTGGTGTCATAATCTGCATTGACTCTGAAACAAGAAGTGATGTCTCGGTTCCTTCAGTTTCTTGTATGGTTGGCGAACTAAGATGAAAATGACTCTCTTTAGAAGGCCATTTTATTGTTCCGTACTAGAGATTTCTGTGACTTATTTTGGGTTCATGGCTTGATGTTTTGAACTCATGAGAAAAAAATTATAGGAGGTTTGCTTCTAAATATCCTTCTTTTGTTCCATGATTTTAAAATGTTATGATAAATTTTTCAAGTGGTACAAGGCTTTTAAAATGTTATGATAAATGTTATGATAAACTCCCATCCTTTTCGATTATTGTTATTGTTAGTCCTACAATACAAAATTTTAATGCTGCAGTTATCATGAAAGGCTTTTTCTGTTTTGAATAAATGATTGGAAAAGTAGAGCTTTTATGTAAGTACTAATTTTTTATTAGGCATAATCTATCATAGTGCATATAAATGTTTGCTTGACATGTCTTAGTTTGTGAAGTTTTCATTAGAAGTGTGAATATCTCTTATACAAGTCTTTTTTTTCCCACTAAAATGCTTCCTAACTTATGTTTCTCTATTAAAAGTTTTATGCCTGTTAATGAAGAGTAATTTCTCTGATATATTTGTCATCTGTTTCTTTACAGATTTTGCAATAGGCACAGATGATATGTACAGAACTGCAGAAGCAATCAAACTTGCTGGAGCAAAGATAAAGAATGCAAATTCCTTTGATAGTTCACATTCATATAAAATTTTATCAGCCTTTGAAGTTTTAATATAATGATATCTTCTACTGTTGGATAGTACAGTGACATTGTGCAAGCTCTCAGAAGGGGGGATCTTCGACATGCACTCCAAGATCATGGCTCTTGGAGGCTGCTCCACACTTCTACCAGCTACAACAATCTAATCCTCTCCACTAAATTGCCTTGACCTTAATTATTGGAGATATCTGAGACAAAGGAAATGTTTTGCTAAGATATCAAGTCTCTGGTTCAAGTAGGACAGGTTAACTAGTGAGTAAAGATAGAAATCCCTTTGAATGTCATTTTAAGATTTATTGTTAATCCTTCAAGCTCCCCAGTCCTAATTAGCCAGGTTGCGATTTTAACCATTATCGCTCTCTAGATTTTGTAAATTGTATTCAAGAATAACGAAAGGGAAGATTGGTTCCTGCTCATTTTTGAGAAAGTGCCATTTAAAGTGACATATAAAGATAATTAGATGAAGTTTCACTCTTCATCATACATTATTTTATATTTTTTCAACATTACAGTCTGATTGTATTTTGATCATTTTGCACATATACATTACACGTATATTCAAAAGAAAACACTGTCAAATCAAATTTTATAAACCACACTAGTAGTTAAATTTGATTTATATTACGAAAAGAAAGTTAAATTTGAATACGTTTAGTTTCATTTCATATTGGAATTATATATTTTGAGAACATTATACCAAATACGAGGCATATTTAATTTCATTTTAAGTAACTTTAATTATTCTCTGTGAAATGTGAAGAAGGGCAAAAGAAAGAAAATGATAAAGGAGTACTTACCCCCTATTTTGAGGAAATAACAAATTTAGTGAAAATTTTGAAGAGTAAACAAAATTTCTAAAATGATTTCGTCCCAAATAAGATTCCTCTTAAATTTTAAATAAAAGTCATGCATTTTCACGCTACAAAATCCCTTGTAGGAACCAAGACTTGTGGAGTGTCATCGAATTTAAAATTTCATTACTAAGACTATAGCGCAACTATAGAATTACATGTAATGTAACCAAATTAAAAGTCTCAAATAAAATAAAACCATAACTATCGAAATTAAGATAGGTCAAATGAAATCTCCATGCAAGATTTCTTCTTATCTTTGATTTCTAGTTTCCTTGAATTCAAAGGCATGGTCTCCAATGTAACAAGTCCCTTCTATTTTTAATTCCGAGTTACCTTGGCCTCAACCAAGACTAGGAAACTATTCACTTTTTCTTAGCTTGTTAACATTGTTGGATTTCAAGCAGAAAACCATTAGGTTTAATTACTCTGTTGGCCCCTATAGTTTCGCAAAATTTTCAATTAGGTCCCTATACTTTTTTTTCCTTTTAATTGAGTCCTTGCACCAATTTTTTTTTTAATTGGGTCCATACACTTTTTTTCCTTTTATTTAGGTCCCTATACCAATTCTTTTTTTTTAGTTAGGTCCTTATAAAATTCAGCCAATTACTACTAAGAAGAACTTAATTGAAAAAAAAATTTAGTACAGAAACTCAATTATAAAGAAAAAAGTATAGGGACCTAATTGAAAATTTCACGAAACTATAGGGACCAACAGAGTAATTAAACCAAACCATTATAAATGCATACTCATCATAGCCATTGTTACTGCTTCACAGTTTCCTGCTAGAATCAAAGCTTCAAGCTAAGATCAAGGCCGTAGCGTCCTGCTTTGTGCCGCCCGTGATGTGATCCAGGTGCATCCCTCCCCCACTCTGGATCCTTAACTTCTAAGAAGTTATAGAAAGGCTTATTATCTGATGCATTTGATCCTGAACGATGGTTTGAGTCATCAGTACTATCTTATAAAGTTTCAAAACCAAATGTATAGTTAGACACACAAACTATAATTAAGAAAAATTGTCCTTCATTGTTCTAAACCTTTGGATAGATAGAAATTAGAAAATGTACAAATTTTATCTTATGAGAGGAGCATTTGTTTAATTATTTGCTTCATTCCTCAAAAATATTGATACAATTACTAAACGGAACCAAAGAGTTAAGAATATTGACCTTCTGAAATTTCTTGCAACTTACTTCCATGACTTGGTTATAAGTTAGCATATTGCCCTTGGAAAGAACACCTTGAAACAAATGCATAGGTAGTGGTGGTGGATGAACATCATGATGAGTCGCAAATGATGAAAAATTTGCTTGGCCATGTACGCCAATGTCAGAATTGAATCTTTTGTTGTTGAGATCCAACAACAAAAATCAATAGCCAAGAACTGAATCAATAGCTCGGCAAAGAAATTTGCCCGGTAATTTCTTTTTGAAAAATAATAGCTAAGAACTGAATTAATCATTGACCTTAATAGCATCAAGGCATCAACTATAACAAATCAAATGCCTATATGGAATTAAAGTAAAATATGCATTACAAAACCTACTCAACTAGAAGAAAAGATACATGTTCTGAAAGAAAAGTGATTCCACCATGGTTAACCATTTCATAGGTCTCTCCAAGGATTGGATTAAAAGGCTTCCATGTTCTTTGGTATGCATAGTGAACAGATACAGCCCATGATGCTGTGATGATTAATGAATTACAAAAGGTAAAGAAACAGTCGTAAAACACATGCATAAGTCATATCAATAAAATGTTTAAGCTCAAATGATTTACATTGTTGATTGATCACATGTCAACACTAGTTAAAATGCTACATAGAGGTTCTTGATTTCATTCGCCTAAATCTTTAACTATTCCTCCACTATCTCCAAATAAAATAAAATTATTGTATAGAAGGATTAAAAGGAGAGAAAACACTCACATGCATACACAAGCCACATGTATAGATCCTCACACTCATCTGCTTTATCAAGCAAGTGGGAGTACTCCATCAACTAGTCCAAACACTTTGAAGTTCAATGAAGTAGCAAAAAAGAAAAGAAAAAGAAGCAATTGAATGATGGTAAAAATTGAAGCTTTCACAAACCTCGGCCATTTTCTAAAGCATAGTCATAGGTTCAAATTAACTATGATAGCATCTAATTAACTCTTTTTTCTGTCCATACAGGAAGATTGGGTGTTGTGTAGGGTGTTCTACAAGAATAGAGAAGTTGGTGGCAAACCTAATAGCATGCGAAGCTGCTATGATGACACAGAAAAACTGAAGGAACTGAGACATCACTTCTTGTTTCAGAGTCAATGCAGATTATGACACCACTCCCTTCTATTAATGAATTAATCAATGCAGCAAGCTAGGCTAGTCCACCAACAACTAGAAAACCAGTCCCAATTTGCATTCCTTCCACCAACAATCCGAATTTGCAACCAGAGTCAATTGCTCTTCTAAGCACATAAATACTTATTAAAATATGAAAAAGGGTAAGCATCCATGAAACCAAAAAGTTCACCATACTACAGATTTTTGGCAAAACAGAGAAATCCCAATAACAGAGGCATTGATACATTATATTGACAAGAACAAAGAAACAAAATAAAGAGATTGAATCAAATAGAAAAAAAAAGTGATTAAAATTCAGACAAAAAAAAGTTATTAAAATTCAGACAATCATGTGATTAAAATCATGTTCCGTTCGAAGAAATTCCAATTAATATTGGCATGAGCAAGGCTAAAGCATGCTAATATTTAACAAAATCCCAGCCCCAATTTGCTTCCCTGCCACCAATTTGCAATCACGGAGTCAGAAGAGATAGCAGGGTCGAGGAGAGAGCGGGATCTTCTTGGTACGGCGATGAACTTGCTGCGCTTCAGTGCAGCGGAGCAGAGCAGAGCAGAGAAAAGCTTCAGGCAAGCAGTAAGCAGTGGTACATGATGGGCTTCGTCTCTCGCAGCTGCAACAGATTCGAACCACGCACAACTAGAGGAGATGGTGAACAGCTCTGACAAAAGAGAGGAAGTAGAAGACCCCGGCGTCGCCGTCTCTGTGGATCCAACAGAAACAGTACTGATTGAAGCTCGAGAAAAAAGGTTTAGGGTTAGAGGGTTTCTTCTTCTTCTCCTTTAGCAGAGAGAAGGAAGAGGAGGGAGGAGACGAAGAACACGAAGCAGCTAGATGAACAACTTTTTTTATTTTTTTTTCTTTTCATGTGTTTTTGTTTTGTTTTTTTAAATTATTTAAGATTTTAAAATATAAGATTAAAGTTAGTTGAATGTTAAAATTTAATTAATTTAAAATGATAATTTTTATTTAACATAAAAAAAGGACATTTAAGTCTTTTTTATATATTTATATAAAAAATATTTTTTATTTTTATTAAATTATGAGGGTATTTTAGTAAAAATAATGTTAAGATATATATTTTAAAAAAATAAAAATTAAATGTTGACGGAGATAATATAATTTACGTGGCGTTTTGTCATTTGTCCACGTTTTTATTATATCGGTACGTATAAATTTATCATTGTACCGTAGCAAACACCTTATAAAATAGGCATTTGGCAATAAAACTGAATATATGAAATGGGCCATTTCGCTGGCGCTGGCGCTGTCCTTGAGGTGCTCCAATTCGTGTTTGCCATACTTGGAATGCGCCATTTTTTTTATGTCAGCTGCGAAATGCTAATGCTTGCCAGTGTCAGCTCCATTTCGTTGCTACCACCCATGATTTGTAGTGTAATACCATTTCGCAAGCGCCTGCGCATTTGTGGAATAAATTGATGCCGTGCGTATTTTCGGAATTAATGTTTTTTGAATATTTATTTATATAAAAAAACATGTATTGTTGTCTCAGTTTGTTCTGGACAATTATGACACGAATCACCCGTATTCATCATTCTAGCCCTTCTACTTGTCGTAAAAAATCTGTTGTGTGCCATTTGCCACGCAAACACCTTTATTCTTTTTTGTCCTTTCCATTTTCAAAGTTTCTGCCACAGGATATGCTTCTCGTTTATTATCCCAGGTAGAATTTTATAGACACTAGCTACTGTAAATTCTTCATCAACACTACGATTCCAGCAAAGATTATCTTGTCCTTGATAGTTGATACTACTTTATTCTTTATATTATTACTGATTTTTGTTTATATCTGGGCCTATATAACATAAGCCCAACCTACTTTATTTTTTTCATACAAATTAGGTTCATGGCTTGCAAATATTTCAATATACACATTTTTTTAATCCAATATCATTCAATTCTACTAAAGTTCTTACTAACTTAAATATTGTATTTTTTTGTAGGTATTTTTATTACTGTCCAAGCGAAAACATAGACAAATCATCATATCAATGAATAAGTCAAAATTCTCACTCAAAAATGTCTAGACTTCATATCTAAATCCAAATACACCTTGATTTTGGGTAATAAGCGGGAATAATTTTTTACTATTTCTGTTATTGATTTTCTTTTTCTTATTGATGCTCATTTTATTTATTATTTCTGTTATTAGTTTTTGTCTTGTCTACAGAATAAACTTAAAGATATTAATTTAAGAAGCAACGAAGAAGACAACACTTTGGAGGCTACAAGACTTCAATAACCCTTCGCATGCAACAAGGAAGCAACCAACAATAATAGCTGCCAACCTATATCTACCAAGGTTCTGAAAACCGAACCGGTTATCGAACCGCTCTAGCTACTGGTTTACCGGTTTATTAGTTTAACCGGTTCAACCGCAATTCAACCGATAAAACCGTTTTACAATAAAATAATAAATAAAATAGAAATAAACGCATTAAAATATAATTATAGTTTAAAATATCATCCAGATTAAAAGTACTAGATAAATCACAATATTATAATATCATTCCAATAGAAACTCAAAAGTCAATTAACAAAAAAAGCCAAAACATAAAATACCAATAATCATCAAAATCCACCAAAACTTAGTGCAGATTTGCTTCGTTAAGATTATCACCTTATAATTTATAATCACTAACCTCTTTGTGATAGTTGTAATTTGTAAAGTCTCTCCTTAATCTCCAAAATATGCCTAATATTACAGAACACTGCACTAGGGAGAAAATAATAAGAATTGTTCTACCTCATCTATCAGTTTTTGCCGCTCAGGAGTCCCAAACCTTGGAGCTGCATAATGGGATTTAATTGCCAATGTGCGCCTCTCTTCTTTCTTGTAGTCTAATGAGCCGAATGCACCATTTGGGTAATCAGTGCAACTCAAGCAGTCCTTCCTGCCAAAAGAAATTCACATCAGCAACATACAAACATTCCTATTAAAGGAAAGTGTGAAGCATTAATGGTTATGATTATAGTCATTAAGGTAATGAAAATTGCAAATGATGAAACAATCAAGTAATAAAAATGATGTGTACAATCTCCTTCTAAACATCACAAAAAAAATCCCCTTCTAAACTGATAAATATTTCTTCAGTGCAATCACTTAGTTTGTTCAGTATTTTCCAAACAAGTTTGTGCTGGATAATTAAAAATAGAGCAGACTAATGGCAACAGAGCAAATACAAAACAATATATTCAACATTTTGGGATAATCTAAAGCAACCGCATCAATTGCATTGTGGATTACATCAAAGATGCTACATTCTGCATCCTCAAAAGATTTCTTCCACTCTTGATGGCTATCAGAATTCACGGGGAGTAAACAAAATTAAATCTTTTCCAAGAAATAAATAAAAAATAATTCACCTTTGGGAGATTCTTCTTCTGGGGTACTACAGATTGATAGACATAGATCAAAATCTACCACTGATATAATAAGTAATAATACAATAATCTAACAATCACAAGGTCAAGAACAACACCACAACAATTTATCAAATTAACAAATTAATAAAATTAATAACATATCAAAACCAGTTAATAATCAAATCAAGAACATCACAAAATGAGTTAATAATCAAAACAAGTTAACAAAACAGCAAACCAACAAAAAACAAAAGCTCTAAGTCTGGAACAGCAACCTAACAATTAAAACAACAAGAAACTAAAACAATAACTAAAAAGTAAAAACAGAGGAAGGAGAGGGAGCTAGAACTTTATAACTCGATGGAGATGGTTGAACAGAGGGCTGAGCTGCGACGGAAAGGAGGCTGAGCAGTGGCGAAACGACGTTCGCACAGAGGTTGTACCACGCAACGGAACCAAAGCTGAACAGAGGCCGGAAGGCGATGGCTGGAGCACGGCGAAAGCACGGCAAAATGGCAGAAAAAGCACGGCGAAACAGAGGAGAAGCTCGACAAAACAGACACGGAAGCGCGGCAGAAAGCGGCTGAACAGAGGCGTTGCGACGACGCTGAAGAAGCACGGACGGCGGCGGTGACACGACGGTTGTTGGACAGAGCAAGGGAGGGAGTGAGAGAGGAGCTCGAAGGAAGAGATGCTGCTGCCTGGTACTCTGGTAGTGAGTGACTGCGTGAGTGAGGGGATTAGAGTTCTTGCGTTATCTTAGCAAATGAAACGGCGCCGTTCATGTTCAAAAGGAGAAAACTGGCCGGGTCCCGGTTTGGTTCGACTGGGCAGTTCCCGGCCGGTTCGGTGATTCATTTACGGTTTTTAAAATAGGCGGTTATGGTTTATGTCCGAACCGTTTTCTTTGCCGGTTCACGATTTGACCGGTTCGAACTTCGAATCGGTTTTCAGAACATTGATATCTACTTACTGGCGAGTTCTTGTTCATTTTCTTTTCATTGTTGAATCATTTAAATTTTGTGATTATGAATTTTTGTTTAGATGACTTAGTTATCAAGTTGTTCCTAGTTTTTTGTTCTAGTGATCTTGTGTGCATTCTTATATTTTTTATTTATATGGCTGAATCATTTGTTGAATTGTGTTGATTCTATATAAGTATGATTTAATGAAGTGAAGATAGGCATCGGCAGGATTGAAATGAAGGACATTATTATTTTATTGAATTGAAGATATAGTCTCTATTGGATCAAATAAAAAGTCTCACCTTTTTTAACTAATTAAGGAACCTGTGCATATTATATAGCCTTCATGGTATATTGATAAGTTATTATGTAATTCATGTGTGGCCTTCTTTAAGACTTTTGAAACTTGGGCAAAGTATGTAATTTTTTATTGTAATAAGTGAAAAGGCAACCTTATTATGTGTTGCCTATGTTGAAAGAAAAGACAACATTTTAACAGTGTTATCTTAGCTAAAATAGGCAACGCTATAGTATGTTGTCATAGAAGGAACACTTAAAAATCGTTATTTAAGGATTTCACAACAAGCGTGGCTTATATCTAAATAAAATACAATGCTTCTTAAAGGATAAAAAGTCAAGCATTCTTTTAGATGCACTATCAGAAACGTGGCTAAAATTAAGAAAATCTGTGACAATTAAACGTTAACAACAAATACATATCCGTGGCTAACAAGGGCGACGCCTTTTCAGTTAGCTAAGGTTTTCGGATTGTTAGCCCCAATTATGTGACCCATAGAGACAGATGATTTGCCATGTTTTTTACATTATTGCCTACATTCTAAACCGTGACTAAATGACAACAATGTAACCAACAAGTATAATTTTGCCACAATTTTTTCCGTAGCTAATATTGGCAGGTTGGGCTTTTTGCCACATTTTTTCTGTGGCTAAATATTGATGGGTTATTTAGTTATAGTTTTTTCTGTGGCAAAAAAAATGTATAAGAAATATTTGGCAGGCCGGGTATTTTTTCCACGCTTTTTTTTGGGGCCAATATATTAATGGGCTATTTACCAACACATAAATCTATAGCTAATTTTTTTTAATTAAAAAAACTCTAAGCCATAATTACTAATTAAAATTTTTTTAAATTGTTATTGCATATATTTATTTCTATATATATACGAACATGTTAAAAATATTTTCTAATAATAAAAACCATCAAAACTATGATAATAACTATCAAAACAAAAAAATAGCAAACTAAGTAATAATGGTAAAGCATATGCATTGTTCATATATATAGTAAAGAAATAACAAAAACCAAGTTTTCAAATTCTGTACGACGAAAAATTAAAAGTATCTCTAATAACAATATAAACTAGATATAAATTAAATTAAAATAAACATGACATGAGATGCATCAATCCGACTGAATATGTGGCACAGAATCAGAGAAAGTAGGTACTTCATCAGTGTACTTCTATTGTAGAAATCTGTGAAGAGTTGCCACTTGATCTTTGCCTTCTTGAAGTTGTCTCTCTAAATCTGCAACATGGTGTTGTGATGCACTGCTAGAACCTCCGCATATTGCTCCTCCAAAGATGCGCTTTGACTTACCAAAATCACTGGGACATGCAGCATTGCTAAAACCACATACTCGCTTACCATTCTCAGGACCACAAACTTTTCCAATTGCATCATCTGGATGAGCCAAGACTTTTGAATGAATACCTTAAGTGGCAGCACACTCTTGGTCTTTAGGCAAATGATCTGCTATCTTTTCCTACAAATAAATACACATCGTATTGGAGTAGAGTATTGACATAATTAAGGCATATAAAAAGGTTGAATTACTCTATTGGTCCCTGTAGTTTCACCAAATTTTTAATTAGGTCCTTATGCTTTTTTTCCTTTCAATTGGGTCCCTACACTACTTTAATTTTGTAATTAAGTCCTTCCTAGTGTAAAAAATATTAGAGTTAGTTGAGTATTTCTTCGCAAATTGAAGGTATTTATAATTAAGAACTTAATAAAATCTTTGACCGCATGTATTTTGGTAAAAATATTATGTTAATTTTAATATTTTTAACACGAAAATGACGTAATTACAAAATTTAAAAAGCAGTATAAGAACCCAATTGAAAGGAAAAAAAGTATAGAGACCTAATTAAAAATTTGGTGAAACTATAGGGACCAACAGAATAATTAAACAAAAAAATACAGCCGAATAAAAAAAATTCAGACACTCACAGCTAATCGTTGTCCTTCCCCTCTTACATAACTCCCATCTTTCTTGAGCAAAGTTGATACAATAACCTCGCTTCGACATACATGCCTTCCTAATTTTTTCTCCTAATACAATAAATAGAATATTAAAGGTAATCACAAATTTAATTAAAACCACTAATTTTATAGAAATAGTATAACATTACTAGGCTCAACAATAAAAAAAAAATAATACCATCTGAGTTGCTCTTCTAGCATTGCTTTTACTTCCACCGTTATGTGAAACTATAAGCTTCTCACGATTTCTGGCGTTTCGCAAACATTGTTTCTATGATTTTCAAGAACAAGAAACTAGTAAATAAATGTTACCAGATATCCACAATAAATATTCAATAAAAAAAATAAAAAAGCATAGATTAAGTATTAACCCTTGTTTTAGGGTCTATATAATGATTCACAAAAGCAGTCCATTCAACAGGCGGTATGCCTGAGGAATTCGCAGCCAGAATTCTTGTCTTTCTTTTGTTAGGAAAGAAGTATTCTCCTCGTAAATTATACTTATGGACCTTCCATCTATCACCTAAGGTCCTTAGAGCCCATTTGACACCAGCAGCATAATCAAACTCAAAATTTTTCTTGAAATATTTCATAGAGGAGATCAATTATTAAATGACAAGAAATCAATAAAAATGCACATCAAAGTGAAATAAACTTACTTTAATAAGTTCCCACTGTCTTTTTGTGTTATCTTCTGGCATCTTATCCCATCTTTTGATTGATATGGGACAAAATATAATTCGACGAGCTACTTAACCAAGAAATCTTACAAACAGGTTTGAGCCGTTTTCTCGACCTTGTCCATCTGCATCCAACTCCATCATAACTTTTTCACTTTTTTTCAAGGCCCAAACTTGAATCGTTGTCATCTTGCGAGTGATGATTTCTCCAGTAAAAGTGTCTGAATTAATGGAAGAACATCAAGTCAAACTAAACCAAAGTTAAAAAAAGAAAAACAAAACAACATAGATGACAAATTTAAATTTATCAAATTAATTACACACACACACACACACACATACATAGGAATCTAATCTAAATTCCATACACATATCGGTATCAAACTAAATATAGAATTCAACAATAAAAGCACGGTGGGTTGGTAAGAAATTGTCTCTAGAATCTTGAACTTACCAATTAAATAAGTGCGGCTTTAATGAAACGGGAAATTAGATTATATGGTTCAAGGTTTCGTTACACTAAAAGAGGTTACCAACAAAGTAAACATGTATATTGCTAGTCTGTCCGTGCATGATTAATCAAGATAAAAGATAACATTATTAAAGCAAAGTGTATAACAATAAGAACTAATTCAAGGCCAATAATTTCGACCACAACCAGTTACATTTTTATCCCACATATGACTTTTTCCTGATCATGTATAACATGAATACATACTACAAGCAAAAACACTATATCATAGTATCCAATAATTTTAAAATATATTTATAGTAACATAAATCCAGGATAAGACAGGAAAAACACAAATATGCTTTGTGTAGAGCAAACAGAGAAAGAACCAAAATTAAAGGGAACAAAAACTGAGTTATTCAAATTTAAAAACAAGATGAGAAAAAAAACCAGCTAGCACAAGTATAACTTGTAGAAAATAAAATCAACCACCTTTGGGCTTTGAATATAAACTCACTAGAGATTGGTGAAATTAAAAAGCATCTACTAGAAGAACACATAAATCGGCAAAATAAATGGATCTGATTTGGCAAACTGACCACCTAATAAAAAACTAAATACTCTTAACTTATGGTGAATTAATTGGAGCAAATTAAAGGAGCACATAATTTCAGGACAGTGGACTGAAAAAATAAAGTAACTAGATTTAGTCACATATTATTATTTCGGTAAAGCTAAACCAAAAAATAAAAATGAAAACTGAAAAGAACAATCTATCATTTAGTGTTAAAAGACACTACTGCTCAAGATATAGATCAAGACATAAACAACAACATTAGGGATTGGGTAACCATTTCAGCTGAAATCAGTTCTGGACTCCAAGACGACAACGCCTCTTAATTTGCTTAAAAAGATATTAAAAAAAGCTACAGTGTAACAAATGTATTTATTTTATAGGAGCATTCGGATAACAAAATTTGACACCAATACTATTTTCTAGTTGCTCGAAAAGAGAAGTTAGGATTTGAATAAACCTACCTTTGACCTTCACAAGTAGTGGCTCATTTTCATCTCTTTTATTCTTAGGTGTAGCAGGTTCTGGTAGATCAACACCACTTTGATTTAACATCTCTGTCTCTGAAAATTCATCCCCACCATCGTTGAGACTTATTTGTTCCAAACCATCTTCCGAACTCAAGTTTATGTCTTCACTTTGTCTTCATAGCTCTTCAAGGATTGATTGTCCGAAAATATTACGTTTATACTTCATAGTATACTAAATGCCTGCGACACAAAGTCATAGACAGCGTAAAAAGAATTCAGAAAAAAAGTCAAATAAAATAATACAGATAAAATATTTCATATAATTGAAATACAAGAAGTCAAACAACATAAAAAGAGTTTCATAAATGTCTCTACATTTAACTAAATTAAACATTACTAAGCATAATACCAATACAGCATATTCAGTAAGTCAATCATAGAGCATATTTAACAAGTCAAACTTAGATTCAGATTCAGAAAATATCCAAAGTTTCATCATTAATAATTGAAAGAAATCACTCATGTCCAACCATACTAAAGCAATGATTTCCTGCTTAGAAACTGGTAAATATATATTTGGTTCAGTTGGATAATGTTCCTCCTTCCAAAATGTCTTCTGGTTGAGATCAAAATCCTTAATCGCAGCCGGGATTTCTGGTGATTCAGTTGTAGAGCGAACATATCCTCTCTTTTGAAAAATTTTTGCAATGTGTTGCTCTATAATGATGAATTATTTTCGACATGCCCACTCAAACTCACATGCTGGCTTGGTTGTAACGCTTGTCTACATAGATAAAAAAATGCAATGATTTATATTCAATTTACAGTGTTATATACAGGTGCTAGCAAACAATTTATTTTTAAAATTTACCTTCAGATCCATTAATATAATATCTGCATCCCAGTCAGAAGAAATAGTAAAATATGGAAACCCATGCCTTTGCAGATACTGCACGCTAAGTGCATATATCTCCTACAAGTTTCCCACCAAGACCAAAGAACTATAGAGAATTATTAAATGGTAACATCATGTTAAATTTGATAACAAAGTGCAAATAGAATATTAAAGATAACAAACCTCTATACTAGAATCCATAGCAAAAGATGGGGCAAAAGTGTAGAATGTATATGAGAAGGGCTTTTTACAGGTATTGGTGTGAGCATTGAGTGCTATCAGCCAAGAATGCACATTAATCTTGTTACACCAAATGTCGAAGGCCACATTGAGTGTGTGTTGCAACGAGGAGAATGGAAAATCAAAAGAGCGTAGCAAACTTGATGCTTCCACAGCATTCAAGCAAGTCACGCTCTTTCATAGTAAGCCAGGTTGAATCTTTTCAGCAAGGTCGTGCGATTGTCATTTTGTGTAACCTAAATAGTAACAAATACATCAAGATTAAAAAGCATAATTAGTCATATTTTTATAATTAAGACAATTAATCAGATTCATATAAACAAATAAAAGATTAAAAAATCACTAGAATATACTAACAAAAAATTAGTTCTCATTCACTTTACACCCTAATTCAAATAAGGTGTTAAACTATACTAACATACTATCATTGTATATAGAAGTAGCCATTAAAACTAAGAGTTAAAGATTAAATTCAAAACAGAATTAAAACCTGACCCTGAACTTTTGCTACTCAACGAATTAGTTTATAAATTGGTTTCTCAAGGCTTATGAAACGTAATTTAAATACGTACAATATAAAATTTTTTCTTTCTTCAATATCGAGATGAATTTAATTAATACTTACTAATTAACTTAGTTATTATTCCAATTAATCAGAGTTAGTGGTTTTTAAAATTAGTTAAAGCTACTCCGTTAAACATAAACATGAGAATTCCAAAAGATACTATACCCATTTTTATCTCTCCTATCTAAAAAATATTCACCTTATTAACATTATTGTGCATCATAACTTTAATTTCATTCCGTAAAATAATAATTTTAATGTATATTATTATTAAATTCACTTATTACTTCCCTCCTCCTCAATTTAATTTCAAATCAACTTATACTCCATCTGTAAGTTAATTATAAACATGTATTCATTTTTGAGCAGTAGGTCATTGGAATAAAATAAATTTTGCATGTTCTTTATTATTTGTATTTTTTACCCTTTTATTCTTTACTATTTTATTTATGGTGGAGTTAAATTTTGATTCTCTTTGAGATGCATACTTAAGAATACAATAATGATCCATCATATATATGAAAAATATAACTGATATAAAAAGTGATTTTTAGTCGATAAGTAGTTTATAAAATTAGTTTCTTTTTGTACTCTTCTTATAATTTTAACATATATAACATGGATCATTATTATTGTAGCATTGAATTCTCTTCTAATAATTTGATGATGATTGTTGTGACTTTTGTATCTGTACTCTTACGTATGCATCCCATACAAAATCAAAATTTAACTTCCCCATGAATAAATAGTAAAGAATAAAAGGGTAATAAATACAAACATAACCACCATAAATAAATAGGAAAGAATAAAAAATAAATTCCATTCGGCCAGAAAGAACATCTACAGAAAAAATGTGCATGGTAAAAATGAAAGAAAGAGTGAAATTACAAATCATGGTCCGCATCTAATTTTTATACCGCTAATAAACAACATAACCACACTAAGAAATTACTATTTAATCAAGAAGCAAAAATTAACAACTTTAGCAGAAACTGTGAAAACTGTAAATCATAAACCGCATCTAACATTAGATAATTAACATACCTTATTAATTTTCAATGGCAGCACTGAGAAGGAGAAGAAACCAACAATCAGAAAATTGAAAAAAAAACCTGCACCCTGATATTTATCTGAGGTTAAAGTTTAGGGAAACACCAAACTAAGCGCAGAATTAGAAGTGGACATCGTTCTATTTTGTCATGGTGATCATTGGTTAGCCACAGACAAAAAAGAACGTCAAAAAATTTCGCAAAATTTGGTCACAAAGATATAATACGTTGCAATTGGTTACCACGATCATTGAGCTTTGCCACTGTTTGTTCGTGGGTACCTACCTATTGGTAACACCCGTGTTTCTGGTAGTATATTAAAAAAGTGTTGTTCTAGATTAAAAGAAATAATGTTATGGATAACTACTTCAAAAGTGTCCTATTGTGTTAGGCAAATTAGAGGCAATTTCCTTTTTCATATATTTAGACAATGGTTTTTAATGTCTAAATCCGAAATGTGCTGTTCTATTAGGCAGATTAGAGGCAATTTCTTTTTTCATATATTTAGACAATGGTTTTTAATGTCTAAATTCGAAATTGTTGTAGTGGGTTATGAATGTTATTGTTAGATCATGTATGTTACACTGTTTGTTAAGTTTTTTATGACTCATGCATAAGATATTATATATGAAGGAAAGAAAGTCCACTTTGTCATGCGCACCCCGATATGATTTAATTTGAGTGCTCTCTCTTTATTATTTTTTTTTTGAAAGTCAAATAAGCTCAACACACTCGGTGGAGCAATAAACAGAAAAATACACATAGCAACTCCTATGTTATCTCCGCCAAAGCCATCAACAACATGAGTTTATTTCACACCATTCCTTAGAAGTACTAATCGTCCAAGCAATGCATTCCACCACAACCGTTGCCTTATTCTGAAAAATAAGTTCATTTCTACACAACCAGATATTCCATATCACAGAGAAAAATCCCACTAGCCATGTTTTGTGCTCCTCCTTTCTCAATGGCATCGTCCTCCAATTTTTAAAGAGTTCTCTGATGGATCCTGGAATGCACCCCGCCCGACCCGTATGAGTAATCCATGCGCACCATACCTGCCAAGTATACTCACACGTAACAAATAATGTTGCACAAACTCAAGGTCCTTGTTACACATCACATAAATATTATCATTCTGATCAATAATGCCCAATTTACTCAGGCGATCCTTCGTGTTAACTCGACCTACTAGCACAAACCAAGTGAACAACTCCACTCGAGGGGGTACTAGGCTTTCCAGATTCCATTTGTGTACTTGTACCTAAGGATATCATCCTTCAAAGTATATTCCTGCAAGACTTGCGCAAATGAGTTAGTAGTATAAATGCCTTCCTTGTCAAATTTCCACACCACTCTATCTTGTACATTTGCTATCAATCTCATAGCGTGCAAGATATCTAGCATTTGATTCAAACTTTCAGTCTCCCATTGGCGGAGCTCCCTCCTCCATTAGAAGTTCCAAACCCACTCTATCCCATCCCAAAACCCACAATCCCCAATTACGGATCCTTTGTTATTTGAAACCAAGAAAAGCCTGGAAAATGAGTCTTTCAACTTCCCTGACTGTAACCATGTATATCCTCCCAAAATCTGGTTGCTCTGCCATCTCCTACTTCCATAGCAAGTCCATTAATAATCTTTTGTCTGACAATTTGTTCTTTTCTTTGCAGGTGGCATATATCTTTCTACGGAGCCCCTTTTGCTGGTAAATCTTGGGTCGATAACAACTGGTTCGGGTTCAGATTATTACACGAGCATACAATCTTCTTCTATAATGGCAGTCTTCCTTAGAAAATCTCCACCACCACTTGAACAATAAGGCAGTGTTGCGAACCATGGCATCTCCGACACCTAGCCCTCCTAGTTTCTTCGGTGTCTGTATCAACTCCCACTTTACAAGAGCCAACTCAGCTCTTCCATCATCCTTTCCCCAAAAGAATCTCCGTTGCAATGAAATTAATTTTTTAGTCACCACAACTAGCATTTTATACAAACTCAAATAGTAAACAGGTAGGCTATTGATGACCGACTTAATGAGGACCAACTTCCCTGCTTTACCGAGGACCTTTGCTTTCCACAGACTAAGTTTCTCCTCTACCTTGTCTATTATCAGCTTCCATATTTTTACCAGTCGTGGGTTAGCCCCTAAATTAATGCCCAAATACTTCACTGGAAGAGTTGCCACTTGGCAACCTAATAACCCGCACATCCGATCCACCCACTCCTGACTGCAATTTATCGGTATCAAACTAGACTTTTCAAAGTTGATGCTCAGTCCGGACATTACTTCAAAACACCTCAAGAGTCTCTTGTAATTTCTCACTATTTCTTCCTCTGGTGGACAGAACAATATAATGTCATTAGCAAACTGCAGATGCGATAACTCTATATTATTCCTTCCGACTAGAAGAGGGGATATTCACCTATTTCTTATTGCCTCCCCAATCATCCTGTTCAAGACATCTACAACAAGGACGAAAGGAAAGGGTGACAAGGGATCACCTTGCCGCAGCCCCCTTTCCATCTTGAAGGGTTACGACGGTGACCCGTTGACCATTATGGAGATAGATGCTGACCTAATGCACTCTGCAACCCATGCCCTCTATCTAGTACCGAACCCCATCTTTTCCAACACAATATCAACAAAGTTCCACTTGACCCTATCATATGCCTTTTGAAAATCCAATTTGATAATTGCTGATGCTTTTCTTTTCAGTTTTAGCCATTGTACAGTTTCACATGCTATTAATGCTCCATCATGTATCTTCCTACCCTTAACAAAAGCACTTTGTGATTCCCCAACTAATCCTGGCATTACGCTCCTTATTCTTCTTGTCAGCACTTTTGATATCACCTTATAAATGCATCCAACCATACTGATTGGTCTAAGATCATTTATCTCCTTTACACCTACAATTTTCGATGCCAACGCAACCCACGTGACATTGGAGTCTGCTGGTAGCCTCGCAGTCTCAAAGAAGGTCATCACAGCTTTAGAAAATTCCACTCTAATCTCCTCCCAACACTTCTTTATAAAGTTCATGTTATATCCATCACGTCTCAGTGCCTTAGATGATTCACAATCCCATACTGCATCCTTTACTTCCTCCACCGACTGTAACACCTCTAGCGCTTCGGCTTCTTCCGTTTCTAACCGGTTGACTAGGCCGTCTCGAAAGCTGATATTTGGCGAAGCTTCCTGTTGGAAAAGTTTCCTATAGAAATCTCTGGTGGCAACCTTAATTCTTGCATGATTCCTTATCATCCCCCCATTAATCAATAAGGACTCAATTCGGTTATTTCTTTTTCTTGCTGATGCAATATTGTGGAAATATCTTATGTTCATGTCCATCTCCTTAGCATGTCGAAATCTGGACATTTGTTTCCAGTGTATGTCTTGTCTCGTATACCATAGCTCACAACATCTTACTAGCGCCTTCCTTCTTGCTTCTATTGTACCATCATAAACCCCGTTGCTGACCATGTCGTCCACTTTCTTGATCTCCTCCTCAAGCTTTTTTATCTTCTCAGGTATATTCCCAAAATGCTGCTTGTGCCATCTACCTAGCGGTTTCGACAGAGCCTTCAGCTTATCTAGGAATTGTGCATCTCCCAATCCCCTCCATTCTTCCTTCACCATCCTTAGGAATCCTTCGTGTGTGAACCATGAGTCTAGGCTACGAAACTGTCGTGGGCCCTGAACCAACCTTCTATCTTCTAATATCAAGGGACAATGATTTGATAATCCTCTCGGTCCTCCTCTAAGCCGAGTATTCGGGTATGTGTCCAGCCATTCCAAACTCACCAGGGTTCTATCAATACGACTACAGGACTGGCCTCTTAACCATGTATACTTGCGATCATTAAGCTCTAAATCTACCATCTCCATATCATTTATCCAGGCTCTGAAGTCTTCACCAGATGCTGAGAAACTAGTCGCCCCTTTCCTCTCAGCTACATGTACAACTTCATTGAAATCTCACATATAACACAACGGAGTTTGACACAGCCCTGTAATATAACTTAATTCCTCCCATAGTAATAATTTTCATCTCTCACATGCGGGCTATACACCAGACAAATAGTACAGTGAAAATTATCTTTGGTCATCACACCTTCTACACATATCCACCTATCACCTTTATAACAATTTATCAATCTAAAAATAGATTCATCCCATATTAACAGTAATCCTCCCGAAGCTCCAATCGAATTAACACACTCCCAACTAGCGCTATTATTACCCCAAATTCTTGCTACATCAAAATTATTCACCACCTCTTTTTTTGTTTCTATCAAATCCAACATATCTAATCTATACTTATTTTTGAAACTTTTTATCATATTCAATTTTGAAACTCCTCTCAGACCCCTAATATTCCAAGAACTTAGAATCATTTATAAAAATTATTACACACCTGCTTGCGATTTTTTGGCTGACTTCTTCTGATTTTCTCCTTTAGCTTCGATTGCCTCCGTTTCATAGACAATGCATCATTTTGCTCTTGAAGAATCGCCATAATGTCCTCCTCATCACTATATGGTATTGCGCCTGATTCAACCGCCAATTTCCAAGCTTCTTTATTTTTGACCATTTCTTCTTCCTGGCTCCGAATATTGTTACCTATGCACAGCGCTGTACCTTCATTCGTACCCATCCCTGTTTCAATCCCATCTCCTTCTTGGTCTTCTTGTTCGGTTACTTGGCTTCACCATACACTACTTCCAACCCTGCCGCCACAGTCCTGCCCTCGGCGACCAAGGATTCTGTTCCCTTATGGAGTTCATTGAGCGAACCTCTTCCATCCCTCTCATTCCTCCTCAGAATCCTGCCCACGCCTGTAAGGACATCGCGCCGCTGCATTGGTGTGGCACTTCCTTGGATCTGGTCTTGCTTTTCACTGCCACATTTCTGGTCCTCATATTATCTACAACAATTCTCATATGGGATACTTACCTCTTTTTTAATTATTTTATTTTTAATTATTAAATAAATAAAAATTCAAATATATATAATTTTTAAAAATAGAAAAAATTAAATAAATCCAGTTATTTTATACATAATTAGAATCTAATTAATAAACAATTTAGAATTTTTAATATTTTTATTAAAATGGAAAATATGATCAAGTATTTACTATTGAAATACAAACCAATATAACCTTTTACTTCCAATTACATAAATTATAATTCTAATATAATTTACTGACTAAATTGATAGATTTTCATAAACATATTTGTTCAGTGTTTAATTAAACATGTTAGATGTCATGTATATTATATTATTATCAATTAATATTTCATATCATCAATCGTTGACAAAAGCTGTTAATAAAATAACAAAATGATTCATTTGTAATCTTTAAAAAATCAATTTAATTAATAAAAAATTTTTGAGATGAATTTAAAAAACTAACTATTTTTAAAGACTAATTTCATTATTAATCCTTATTTTGTATTTGGGAGTAGTTTAAGTAAATCTCACACTTGTGATATAAGGAGGTGATTACATTGAACAGCTATATAGACACTTTGTGGGAAAAGAAAATAATCACCCCATCCGATTTCTTCCCTCCACAAAATTGGATTGTCTGATTTTCAGAAAAATGACAAAATAATAACAGACACAAATTAAACAATGTTACCTTATAATTGGCGGCAAACAGCAATTACAACATCACTCATTCTGATCACCAGGCATAGGGTAGACACCGAGGCTGCGTTTATTTACAGAGACAAGACAATGAGACAGGGACACAGAGAGACAAAATCGTGTTTGGCAGAGAAGACATGGACAGAGACAATGTGTTCAGAGACACTGAATTAGTCTATTTTGTGTCCATCCTGATAGGAAGGACACAGAGACACTAACAAGGGACACAATTTATTTTTTATTTTTTCTTTCATTATTCTTGTTAATTTTTCATAATTATATTTTTTATTATTATTTTTCATCTAAAATTTTTTGAACGAAAAAAAATAAAAATAATTGGATTTTCATAATTTGTTCTAATTTATCACCAAACAGAATACAAGAACACAAAATTTTGTGTCTCTGTCCATCAATGTCTTATCATGTCCTGTTCTCGGAAACAAACGTAGCCCGACAGACGTCCATTCGAGGTTGGTGTCAGGTCACGCGGCGAAGCAACGCCGCCAAAGAACTTTCGTCGTGCGTGTTGTAGACGTCGATTTCAATATTAGGCGCAGCAGCTCTTTCGTACGACAGAAGATTGATTGCCACAGTTGGATGCACAGGTGATGTCTCTCAACAACGAAACTAACTGGAGAAGATGAAGTACGACGCTGTTGGGATGGGAGAGGAACGTGAGGTGAGATTTTTTTATTTTAAGTAATAGTGAGAAATTAAATTAGGCTTAAGTTTGGATAATATTATAAGATGGTTTTTTTGTATTATTGCAATTCACATTGTAAATGAAAGAATTAATTGGTATCCTAGTTGATTCCCTAAACTTTCTCTTTTTGAAATTTTCTGCCTAAGAAATTTGGTTAGTCTACTGAAAATCCATCTTATTATTACTCACGTTTAATGTTCGAAGTGTGTCAAGTCAGCTCAAACTCGATTTGTTAATAGTTTGATAAGTTGAACTCTTGATCTGGTGAGTTGAGTTTGAACTTGGAATTGAGTTCATTAATTAAATGAGTCGAGGTTGAACTTGGATAAGCTCCGTTCATTAGCCCGTGAACGGGCTCGATTATATATATTAAATTATTAATATACATATAAGATATGTATTTAATCTATACTTTTAATATTATATATACATATAAAATAGGGCAAAATACATAATTAAACCAAAGCTAGCCCAATATTACGTGATTCACCCAAATAAACCCCCAAACCATATTTCTATATAAATCGAATTGTTTAAATTCGATTTACACAATATAATTGTAAATCGAATTGGTAATAAGTTTTGAATTACATGGAAATGTCTTTTGCATAAATCGAATTGGCCTGATTCGATTTATGCATGCATGATGTCCATAGTAGTAAATCGAATGAGTATGATTCGATTTATGCATAGTTTGTGACAACTAGTCATTCGAATTAGGTTGCTTCGATTATGGAATTTGGTCGTCCATGGTAAATCGATTCAGTCCAATTCGATTTACTAGCAAACTGAGTTATATGTATAAATCAAATTTGGACTATTAAATTAATGTTAAATCAACTTATATAAATATTAATTTTTATTATAAAAAAAGAGTACCTAACTTATCAATTTTTATATGTTATTTTTAAGTTAATAAATAACAAATATTAATTTTTATTATAAAAAAGAGTATTAATTTTCTAGTTGTGAATAATAAAAAATTATAGCATACTAAAATAGGATATTAGAAAAAAAATATTATATAGTATAAAAAATATACTAAAAAAGTATAAAAAAAGATTATAACAAATTTTAAAAGATAATATTAGGGTAAAAAACGTAAACAAGCCAAAGAGAGAAAAATTTTACACAAATAAGTCAAAGCAAAATCTGATTCATCAATCAACCAAAGCACATTTCTATGTAGTTCGAACCAACATGGTTCGAACTCACTTTTCACGTAATTCGAACCAAATAGGTTCGAATTACACATTGTAACCCATAGCCACATAATTCGAACCAATTTGGTTCAAACTCTAACTTCATAATTTGAACCAATTAGGTTCGAATTACACAGACCATATTTTGTACTAGGCTGGTTCGAATTAGTGAGGACCAGACCTGTATATATATGGTGTGAACGTGAGTTGCTATCATTAGAGGGGGGTAAGATGGCTAGTGAGGAGAGTTTCGTAGTGTTGGTTCACCACAGAGGATCCATTAAGAGGAAAACTCGTTCCGGTGTGAGGTTCACTGATAAGGATCCTCTTTGTATTATCGTCAGGCCTACGACGAGGTATGGGGAACTTGTTAGCTTTGTACTGCTGAAACTTGGTCTAGAAAGTGTGAAATGGGTTAAGAAGTTTTTATATCGAATTCCAATCACGGTGCTCCAGGAAACCGTAAAGTACGATTGTTTCACGATCGGGAGTGATGAGGACTTACAGGTCATGTTTCATTGTCGCCGGCAGTTTCCAGAGGTGAGGACACCAGAACTGTTGGCAAAGTTGGTTGACACGGTGTCCAGCTCGGGGGGTTCGAGCAGGAATACCACCACTTTAGCCACGGTAGCCGGTTCTAGCTCCAGACCTGCCGTTGTATCTTCCTCCGTCCTTGTGTACGAGCCACCCATCTAACCTGTCGCCTCCCCTTCGTTCACTGTTGATCTCAACGGCAGTGTAGGCAACGAGGTCGGAGAAGGGGAATATCTGCGGACCTCTTTACAGTGTGTTGCACCGGCTGGGGTTGGAGATGGATTCTTGGATGATCCAGAGGACAATGATGTTGAGCCGGATATGATTGCTGATGACAGTGGCGATGATGTTGGAGCAAGTGAGCCTGCTGGGGCAGGCGGTGGTTCTAGCTCTGGCACGCAGCAGTACCCTCCATATTTTCCTCTTTGGACTTGGATGCCATGAGGCAGGAGGGGGTTCCTGGGTAGCCGGCTGGATTTGGTGCTAGAGATGCTGAAGGGTCTGCAGGTCTGACAGAGTTTCAGGTTGGTTAGCAATTTCTGGATAAAGAAGAGGCCCTGTTAAGTGTCAAGACTTACAGCATCCGTCGAGGGGTACAGTACAAGGTCATGGAGTCTGACTATTGCCGGTATGTGGGCAAGTGTTCTGAGTTCGGCAATGGGTGCACATGGTTGATTCGGCTTAGTCTCCGACAGCGCAAGGGACTTTGGGAGGTCAAATGTTACAACGGACCGCATACTTGTCTCGCCACCTCCATTTCCAGCGACCACAGGAGTTTGGATTACCATGTGATATTGGCATTTATTATGCCAATGGTTAGGGCTGATGCATCCGTCAACATCAAGGTGCTCCTAAATGCCACCGCCGCACACTTTGGGTTTATGCCGACTTACAGGAGGGTCTGGTTGGTGAAGCAGAAGGCTGTTGCCCTCATCTATGGTGACTGGGATGAGTCGTACAACGAGCTCCCAAGGTGGGTGTTAGGAGTCCAGTTGACGATGCCTGGTACTGTTGCAGTCCTAAGGATGAGCCCTGTTCGTGTTGGTGGACAGTTGGACGAGTCTCGAGCTTATTTTCACTGACTATTCTGGACGTTTCCACCATGTATTGAGGCATTCCGTCATTGCAAGCACCTAGTTAGTATTGACGGCACCCATCTGTATGGCAAGTATGGGAAACGTTGCTTGTCGCGATTGCACAGGATGGGAACTCCAACATACTCCCCGTTGCATTCGCATTAGTCGAGGGTGAGAATGCTGAGTCGTGGTCCTTCTTTCTCTCCCACCTGCGTGAGCATGTGACACCGCAGCCGGGTCTGCTGGTCATCTCGGACAGGCATAACGGCATCAAGGCCGCGCTTAAGGCTCCTGACGGAGGCTGGTTACCTCCGTCTGCGTACCGGGCATTCTGCATTCGACATGTTGCGACAAATTTAGCCCTCACCTTCAAGGGCAAAGACGCAAGGAGGCTACTTGTGAATGCGGCGTACGCTAAGACCGAGGTCGAGTTCCATTACTGGTTTGATATTCTTAGGTCCGAAGACCCGGCGATGTGTGACTGGGCGAACCGGATTGAGTATTCGTTGTGGACACAGCATTGTGATGAGGGGCGTAGATTCGGACACACGACGACGAATATATCTGAGTATGTGAACTCGATCCTCAAGGGTGTCAGAAACCTTCCTGTGTGCTCGCTAGTGAAGGCAACATACGGAAGGTTGGCCGAATTATTTGTTCGCAAAGGGAGAGAGGCTGAGGCGCAGATGGGAACCGGACAACAATTTAGTCAGCACTTGGTGAATTATATAGAGGCCAACTTAAAGACGGCTAGGTGCTTCACGGTTACTGTGTACGACAGGGATAACTCCGAGTTCACCGTCGCAGAGACAACTCCGACTGGTTCTTTCTCACTGGGTAGCTACAGAGTCTCGCTTGCATCTCACACATGTGACTGCGGATACTTCCAGGCACTTCATTTCCCGTGTCCCCAGGCACTGGCATGCTGTGCCTACTCACGGCTTACATGGGAGTCTTACGTCCACCAGGTGTATTATCTTAGTTCGGTCTTCAGTGTGTATCGGATGGGTTTCACACCTCCCATTCCGGAGGGTTTCTGGCCACCATATAATGGGCCGACTGTCATCCCTGATCCCAATAAGAGGCGTGCGAGAGAGGGTCGTCCGAGGTCCACTCGGATACGGACCAATATGGACGAGGCAGATCCGAACCGGCCAAAGAGATGTGGGCTTTGTCGGCAGCCCGGCCACACACGTCAGAGTTGCCCACAGCTCGGAGGAGCAGAGCACACACGGGGACATGATTAGGTGTATTGGTGGCTTTGGTACTTTTGTTATTTCAATTTTGCGTTTAGATTCCACTATTATCGGTTTTCTTACTTGTAGTTGGTGACTGATAGAATTTCTTAACGTTAGTGCGATGTACTTTGAATGGGATTTTAGTTAATGAATATGTTCTGTCTCCGCAGTTTTAAATGAAATGTATGTCTAATGCACACCGGAATAAATAACTGTACGAGTTTTATTAAGACATGATGCGAAAACTATGTTCGTAACTTAAATTGCTGTGTGGAACGAATTCGGAGTAATTCGAACCATGTTAGTTTGAATTACTTGGTGACTATTTCTTCAGTGTAATTCAAACCTAATTGGTTCAAATTATGAAGTTAGAGTTCGAACCAAACTGGTTCGAATTATGTGGCTATGGGTTACAATGTGTAATTTGAACCTATTTGGTTCGAATTACGTGGAAAGTGAGTTCGAACCATGTTGGTTCGAACTACATAGAAATGTGTTTTGGTTGATTGATGAATCAGATTTTGCTTTGGCTTATTTGTGTCAAATTGTTCTCTCCTTGGCTTGTTTACGTTTTTTACCCATAATATTATATATCATATGTTTTTAGTAATTATCTATAAAGTGATATTAACTAATATTATTCAAACAATATTCATTTTATTAAAATTAATTTTAGTATAAAATTATCAAACATAAATTAATTTCAACTCCTATTAGTAAATTGAATTAAAAGTAATATATAAAAATTTAACAACCTTTTAAATACTCTTTTTATAATAAAAATTAATATTTTTTCATTAAATTAAAATTAACATATAAAATAAAACATATTTTAGTACTCTTTTTAAGTTCAACGTAACATGACATTTATAATGAGATTTCTTAATAATTTATAGGAGATATTTATAATTATTTTTTTAAATTTATTATTGAATGTACTTTTTATTGTATTCACTATGGGTATTATTAAAGGGCTATGCTACACATCTAAGTATTTTTTCATCCAAGTTTTATCCAAGTAGGTCTAACAATAAAAAAACTACTCTCATTAAAAGAGCGTCATTACACGCGCTTTATCTTCTTCTCCTCCGCGCGCTTCTTCTTCTTCTCTCATGCGCTTCTTCTTCTTCTTCTTTTAAATACACGCATATGTCATCATCTTCTTCTTTCAAATTCATGTATACCTCCTTCTCCTCCTCCTCTTCCTCAAATTCTTCTCCTGCTTTTCCCCCTCCTCCTCCTTCTCTTCTCCTTCTCCTCTACCTCCTTCTCATCCTCCTCCTCCTTCATTATTATCATCACCAACAACACCAGTATTTTGCTAAATTGAATTGAATGGACGCATGTGTTCTTAATCTAAATTGAATTGATAATCTCTAAATTGTAGACAGAGGTGTTTTGAATTTGATTTTATATAATGGATTATGTTTGTACTATAAAATTATTTCACCATGAGTACGTATTTGGTTCATTATGCATAAAGCTGTTTGAATTTGATTTTATATAATGGATTATGTTTCGTTCATTTAGTACTATACAATTGTTTCACCATGAGTACGTGTTCGGTTCATTATGTAGAAAGCTATTTGAATTTGATTTTATATAATGGATTATGTTTCGTTCATTCAGTACTATACAATTATTTGACTATGAGTACGTGATCGACTCATTATGCAGAAAGCTGTTCGAATTTGAATTTATATAATGGATAATGTTCCATTCATTTAGTACTATACAATTGTTTCACCATAATAACATGTTCGATTCATTTCTGTTCTGCACAATTCAAAACTCTTCCTCCTCACCTTCTAGTGCTTCTTCACCAGGGAGAGAAGAAGGAAAAGACAAAAAAATACAGCAGCAACAATAAAAGAATGACGATAAGAAGAAAACACGTGAAGAAGAAGGAACGTAAAAAAAAGGAGGAGAATGAGGAGGAGAAACGTGAAGAAAAAGGCGAAGAAGAAGACGCTCCGTGTGTAAACGAGCGTGAGAAGAAGAAGAAGAAGAAGCACGGGGAGAAGAGAAGAAGAAGAAGAGAAGAAGCGTGAGGAAAGAAGAAAGCGAAAAAAGCACGTGACCTAAAATTGTTTGGATGAACCTAGATGCCAAAATTGCTTGGATGTGGAGAATATCTCATTATTAAATGTAATCTTTATTGTACTTTTTATATACGTTTGCACCATAGTAAATCGAATTAACTTACATCCATTTATATATCTTGGTGAATACATGGTAAATCGAATTGGAATGTGTCGATTTATTGCTTACATTATGTGCATTGGTAAATCGAATTAACCTATCCTCACTAGACATTGTGTTCCACTATCATAAGAAATTCACCTTCATGTAATATTTATATAAGTTGGTTTCACACTAAATCGAATTACTCAAATTTGATTTATATATATAACTCAATCCATTGAAAAATCACCATATATACTCTGATTTGATTGACCATAGCCACTGTTTTAAATAAATCGAATTATGCTTATTCAATTTACTATGAGCATTCAATATTTAATCCCTTAACTTCATGTCTAATTCGATTTATATACAACACATTGTGTTTTGGTAAATCGAATCAGTGCTTCGATTTACTTCATTCGACGTGCACTTCCTAACTAAATCGAATTAGACCAATTTAAACCACCAAAACTCACAGTAAATCGACTCAGTCGTGTTTAATTTACTATTCATGCTAAATTAAATTACACTAATTCAATTTATATACATTTGTGCATGGGGAGATTCAAGTTACGTTTTTTGTTTTAGAAGATATACGTAAATTTAAGATCTATTTGGTTTATTGACGTGAATTCTCCTGTAAAATAGTAATATATAATTTTACAAAAATATTAATGTTCTTGGTTTTTAAAATTTTATAGTTATTTTTATATATAATTTTGATATAAAATATAAATAAAAAATTTATATTTGATAAATGGATGATATATAAAATTAATTTTTTTAAATATTTTTTATATATACAAATTATAATTAATTGATATAAGATTATAAATTATATTTTTGTTATTTAAATCAGTTTGTAAATTTGAACTCACTCGTAAATTTTTTATTAATCAAGATTGAACTTATGAAATAAACTAAATTGTTAATAAATTCAGAGGTGAGCCAAATTCAATTTTTTAAATGGAAAAGTCTAGGAGGTAATAATTTTTATATTTTTTTACTAGCACTTAACCATCAAAATAAAAGTGAGTAATTTTTTACTATTAAATATAATCTCACATTATTAAAAATATTATTAATGACCAATTCATGATTACAAAACACCAAAATTGCTGCTCCTACTATTCCTTTTTGTAAACCTTCTCGTTCAAACTCAGCTGGACTCCATTCCATCCCTACCGCGTTCTCTCTCTCTCTCTCTCACTTCAATTATCGTCTACAAAAGACAAGACTACAACGGTACAACCTCTCTCCTACGTACATTCTACAAGAAGTGATTTATTTAGCTTTGGATCAATGGATAAAATTATTGATATAGGATCTTTATGGAATGCTCCATTATTTTATATATTTCCCTCTTCTTTGTGACCCAATCAAACTAAAGTCCCACCCAAGCAATGGCTTCTAACACCGGCAAGAAAGTTGTGGAAGAGGTTTCCGGCTTCTTACGGGTGTACGACGACGGCACAGTAGACCGTACATGGACTGGGCCGCCACAGGCCCAGATTCTTTTGAATCCAGTCCCACCACATCAAGAATTCATCAACGGCGTTGCCACCAAAGACCTCATCATAAACCCACAAACTGGCTTAAAGGCGCGCATATACCTTCCCGAAACAACAACAGAACAACCGACAAATAAGCTTCCCCTCCTTCTCCATTTTCATGGCGGGGGATACTGTATAACCCAACCCGACTGGTTCATGTACTATCACTTCTATACCAACCTCGTGCGCAAGGCACGTGCTCCGTGCGTGTCAGTGTACTTGCCCTTAGCTCCAGAACACAAGCTTCCGGCGGCAAGCGACGCAGCACTTGCGTCACTCATGTGGATTCGTTCTTTAGCTCTAGCCGAGTCGTGTGAGCCATGGCTGACGACGGATATTCTTGATTTCAAGCGAGTTTTTCTTATTGGCGACAGTGCCGGTGGAAACATTGTTCATGACGTGGCAGCTCGAGCAGGGTGTACGGACATCGAGCCAGTGAGGTTGGTCGGCGGGTTGATCTTGTGCCCTGGCTTTCTACGTTCAGGGCCTATTAAGTCTTACATGGAAAGCGAAGAGTCAACGATGTTGACTAGAGATATGGTCGACAAGCTGATGGATTTGGCGGTGCCGGAGCCAAGTGCAACCACCAAGGATCACCCGATTATAAGCCCGATGGGTCCACAAGCACCGCTGCTGGCGGGGCTGAGGCTGCCGGCGATGCTTGTTGCCGTTGGCGAGAAGGATTTGATGCGTGACACGCAGTTGGAGTACTGTGAGGCCATGAAAGATGCGGGGAAGGAGGTGGAGGTTGTGGTGTTTGATTCGATGCCGCATTGCTTCTATTTGGATAAAATTGGCATGGAGTTGGATGCGAGACTGGCTGAGGAGACTGAAAGGCTAATTGAAAGGGTCGTTGACTTCATTAGGAGTCATTAATTTGTTCCGTCATTTTCAAAAGTTCGTTTGTCGATAGGAATTCAGCCACGTGCAAAAGGTGGTAGTTTTCTTATCAAGATCAAATGCTAATAATATTGATTATACATTATCATTTATATGTGGGGTCATGAAAACGCTGTTTGATGCAATGTATTTCTATCTTGAGAATTTGATATGCAGATTGGGGTTGTTGCATTGGCTACTACTTTTTGAAGCTTCTATTATTTTTTATTTTAAATTTTAATTTTAAATTTTTCATTTTCAAAAAAGTACAAACATTAAAATAATTTTATAACAAATTAAAAAATGGACTAACATTTATTAAAATTAATATTATTTTTTACTAACAATAATTAAACATTTATTTATATAAATTAAAACACCGTATACTACACTATAACATTACAATATTAGAAGAAGAAAAAAATGTTAACTACAGTAATAAAAAATATATATGATTTGAGTAAAACATAACTTACATATCTAGAAATTCAAATTCACGCATTGAATCACCAATTTTCAGTGTATCAAAGTTCAGATCGAAATAAATTCTCTCTCTTACGAATTGAGCATCATATACCAATAAATTATGAAACAATTCCGATAGATAATTAAAAAGGGTCTAGTCAATTTTTGTCAATTTTTATTAGGCTAATATTATAAAAGATGTATTGAATACCGTCAATTTTAGCATCGTATATTAGCATCGATTTATTGACGATTTTTATGTGAAATTTCTCAAGTCAAATTATTACCGACAAATTTTTATTTCCGACGATAAAATTGCTAGTAATAATTGGAAGAAAAACGAGAAAAATAAGTGCGAAATATAGCGTGAGATTTACCGGCAAATTTGTGCGCTGGTAAGCTCCATTAGTGGAACGCTGCATTTTAGTGACGTGCAATGCATTACTGTCGGATTTATCCGCCGGCAAATTCGACGGTAATGAGCCCTAAAATTTGAAACGCAAACCTCTCCCCTTTCATTTCGAAATCTCCTCCCTCTCTCTCTCTCTAACCTCTCTTTTCCCACTCTCTCTATAACCCTTTTCTCTCCGTGCCGCTCCGTACATTAGCCCCGCCGATGCCGGCGCCGGTGCTTCCTGTCACCGCCTCCTCTCCTTGCACTATCCCTTCTCTGCGATGACAAATTTGCTTAAACTGCGCCTCTATTTCGTGAAGAATTTGCACCGCTTCTGCTCTGCAACGAGGAATCTGCTACGCTGCCGGCCACCTCCTCCATTGCAAGTAAGTTAGCCGTTTCTACCATTAGATTTTTTGGAATTAATGTTTGCATTTTGCTGTGAAACTACAAGAAAAACGCTTAGTATTGTCGAAAAATAGCAGCGAGCTTTTTGTCAAATTTACCGCCGGATTAGGCAATAAATTTTTGACACTAAAATATTATCGTTGGAACATAAATTTCGACGGTAATATTTGGAGAAAAAAATTTTTTAGCACGCTCAATACCGTTGGATTTAGGGTTGGAGTAATCTGATGATACCGTTGTTTAGTGAAACGCTGTGTTTTGGACACGCAAAGACGTTACCGTCGAATAGATTCGACAGTAAAATTAGGGCTAAATTCAAACGCGAACCCCTTCCCCCTCACATGTTCGATGCCATTCTCTCTCTCTCTCTCTCTCTCTCTCTCTCTCTCTCTCTCTCTCTCTCTCTCTCTCTCTCTCTCTCTCCGTTTGGTCACTCTTTTGACGGCAACAATCACCATAGCCGACGCTAGAACTTCCCGTCGACATCGTCACCGCGCTTGGAGCACCTGCTGTCACCGTCGTTGTGCGTGCTTGTCGAATCTGCTGCTATCTCAATTGCATCTTCTGTCACAGTTGCTGTTCACGTCGCCATTATTGCCGCCTCTGTTACCACGAGCTACCACTACTATCATCAAATTGGTTTGTTAGTATGATTATTATATTTTTTTCATATTATTTTGTGAGTTTAACATTTTATTAGAGTTGTTGTTAAATCTTGTTAATTTGGTTAAATTAAGAATTAAGTTTTAATTAATTAGAGTAATGAATTTTACATATTCATTTAAATTAGTTTCCTTGTGAGTTTAACATATTGTTAGAGTTGTTGCTAAATCAATGGTTAAACTTGCTTAATATAATTAATGAAGTATGTTATTAGAAGCTGTGTTACTTTAATGTAAGTAAAAATTAAATTTGTGATGTTTATGTTAGTTTGGTTGAATTAAAAATTAGATTTTAATTAATTAGAGTAATGAATTTTACCTATTCTTTTAAGTTAGTTTTGGAATTAGTTTCACCTTGTGAATTTAATAAGTAATCATTTTTATCAGGACGGTACTATTTTCTTTGAGCTCAATTGGAGTTTCTTTCTTTTATTTTCTGTACAGTAATATTCTAAATTAGTTTTCTATATTTGAATATAATGAATTGTTTACATTTTATGTTGGACTTACTTTTCCTATAATAGAGATTTGGGACGGAAGTGGGAGAAGGTCGCGTAGTGGCGCCTTCTTGAAACACTTGTTTGCTGGAAAATTGTGGAGTTATAAGGGGTTGCGCTTTAGAATGGTTAGGGGTTGATGTTTTATTGAATGCCTGTATGTTAATGATTTATGACTGAAATTGTTTCCTATATGAAAACTATTGTATTTATTTCATGCATGTCACTGAATTAAGCAGAAGATTTGTCGAATTATTGTTTAAATTGTTTAAAACGTGTTTGGTTTGACGACCAACTCTTTCGAAAACGGTGATTGATACCGATGAACCGATCTCCCTTTGATTTGCTGTTAAGGATGATGACATTGTTGACCTTGGGCTAAATGCCAACGCACTTCCAGCAGAGGACGACAATCTTCAAGAAGAAGACAGGGTCGATAGTGACGAAGAAAAGGAAGACGAGTTCGATAATAATCAGGAAACTACATCAGAAGACGAGGATAGTAAACCAGAGGAAGAAGATAATGAATCTGGTTAAGGTTAATGTAAATATAGTTTTATGATATGTATTTCTTTAAGAAACTTTGTGTATTTGTAATATATGTTTTAGTGAATGTAAACATAGTTCCGTGAATATAATATAGTTAGCATTGTTTCAGATATTTCAGTTACCATCATTCGGTATTTGTAATTTAAATTCTTTGTACTTCACATAAGGTTTGAAGCACTATTTCAATTGTTAATTATCAAGGTACATTAGAAATAGACAGAGAAAGATAATTTACATTTTAAAAAAAAATTCTTCTATCGGAATTACCATCAAAATATTTCGACGGTACTATTATTTTTTTTAAAAAAATAGTTTAAATAACATTTTTGTCGGTATCAGCATTGGATAAATCTGCCGATAATATGGCGAAAAATCGTACGAAGTGGCACTAAATGTTACCGTCAGAATAATCTGACGGTAATGTCGACGAAGAATCCGTTTTTCTTTTATTATATTCCATCGAAAAATCTAACGGTAATTACTGTTAGACACAATAAATCCAACGGTAAATGTTTAGCAGCAAGGTTTATATTGGCTGATATTTTTTTACAGTAAATCTAACGGTACTTAACATTTTTTGTAGTGTAAAATTGGTTTTAATATATGTTTTAATTTCAAATTAATGAAATTTCTGTGAAATTGAAATTTAGAGTTTAAATTATATTATTGTGAAATTGGGTATACGATTTAAGATTAAGTTAATTTAGGATTTAAGATTTTGTTATATATTAATTTAGAATTTAGAATTTGGTTATCATATGCTAATAAAATTTAAGATTAAGTTAATTTAAAATTTAGAATTTAATTATATGTTTATTTTAGATTTAGAATTTGGTTATCACATGCTAATTTAGTGCCTTAGAAAAATAGAATGTTAATTAGAGAAGAGACTTTAAATTTAGCGTTGGATGGATTTAAGCTATTAAAGATAAATCCTCTTCTTAAAATCTAAATAATTAGTAATTAGGAATTTTTTTTTTTACTATATCAAATATTATTGCAAAATTTCTCTGTGAGTATATTAAAAACTGCATAATCATTAACCCATCATCATTAACTAATGCTTTGTCACAAAACTTGTAAGCAATTATAATTGTTTCATAATAGTAATACGATATTCTAAAGGAAAATAAAAGTAAATAGATAAAACTAAGAAATTTTGCATTATTTGAAAGCTAGTAGCTCTAAAAATAACCAAAAAAAAACTTTTAATTCTAGAGTAAAGACATCACTTAACATTTTCAATATCTAAATAGAAGCAACTAAACCAAAATAACTAAGACAAATCGAAAGTTTTGCAAAATTATTGTGCGCATTACATCCAATGCAGAGGAAAAGAATTTAAGCTCATCTAATACAGATGATTGTGAAAGTCAAACTTTTGCTGTTCTATATAAAAAAATATCCATTTGAAAAAATATCTATTTAATTAAAAAGAAACATCCAAAAAATTATATGTAATATATATGTACTATAAGCCACAACAGCAAAGTGATTAATATATATGCTATAACAAAGTCACAACTCATAATCACAAATAAAATTAATATATACGTGCGATTGCAAAACAAGAAAATGTCTCAGATATAAAATTTAGATAGAACACATATCTAATCAATTTTCTTTTTAATTTTTGTAAATTGTTTCTCAATGTATTCTTTAGTGTTAACAAATTACAAAGAGATCCATCTACACAAAAAATAACGTCAATAGCTAAGAATTAAAAACCCTAGTATGAGTAAACTATACGATAGAAAACAAATAGGAAATGATCCAGAGAATACACCTATAAATTCATATAGGAATCAACTGAGACAAGATAACCTGAAAAAGAAGCACCATTATCACTAGATGATTAAAATCATGCTTTAACAATAAACCAATACTTTCTCCTTGTTTCGTTTGAGAGGAAGAGGGCTCGGCGGAGATCTGCGAACCACGAGGGGAGAAAGGTTGTGGAAGTGATTTGCAAATCGCAAGGGAAGAAGGACTGTGGTGGTGGTGGCGGCGCTGCAAATCGTGACGAGAATGGCAATGCTATGCTGGCGGGGTTGTAAATCGCGACGAGGATGGCACTGTGGTGGTCGGTGACATTTCGAATCGTAACGAGAAGGGCTCTATAGTGGTGGACAATGCTACGAATTGTGAGGGAAGTACTGCAGTGGCTAGAGGCAGTGAAAAACGCAAAAATGATGGCACTCTCGAGGAGGGAGAGTGGTTTGAGGGGTGGTGGGACGCGATCGGAGGAGGGTTATCGCGATGGAGAGGAGGAGAATACATGATTATGAATTGGAAGGTTGTTTAACTAATCCTTATAATTTGAAATGGTAACTGATATGTAACCACATACCTCGGCCGCCCAAAAAGCTCAGAACGTAAACAAATAAGATCGGGCCCACTTATTTGAAAATAAGAAACGTGCTTAACAAATCTGATCACCAAAATAGAATACGATAACCAACCTACAAACTCGGACTTATCCACAACAAACGGGTAAAATAACGTCTATAAAGCCGAACTCATATTCTCGGCTAAGGATCAGGTTCTTCTCTCAGTTTCATGTTTATTTGATATACTCACTGAAATTTATTACTGACTTGAGCGTCGGAGTATCTTTTGCAGGTATTCCCGCCGCGGTGTTCAGTCTTGGCCGACGTATAGCTCTCCCACTCTGACGGTACCCAGCCCGGAATCGCTATAACTCGGCTGCCCTAGTGCACAGACGTATCACTTGGCGCCCACCGTGGGGCCCTGATCTAACCCCACTATTTTCTTCCCCTAGTTTTCTACTTTATTTTGCAGGATTCCCAATCACCAAACATGGCCGATAACGGGGTCCCACAACTAACACAAGCAGAGCTCCTAGCACAGATTGCTGAGCTACAGGCAGAAGTATGGAGGATAGCTGAACTGTCAGCCCATAGCAATGGGAAACTTGAGGAAGAAAGCTCCAAAAGCTCGGCTCAGGGCAACACAGTTCCCTTGAACATCAGCCCGCCGAAAGAAAAGCTGACTTTGGACAACCCTTTTTTTGAGGAGATCACCAACTTCCAGATGCTAAAAAATTTTGTACTACCCACCGCCCTTGAGCCATACAAGGGGTTTGGTGACCACCAGGCTCATGTTAAGAAATTTCAATCTATGATATTTTTTAACGGTGCTAACAATGAACCTGTGCTTTGTTGAGATTTTCCTACTTATCTTGACGGTGCTGCATTACTCTGGTTTTCTAAGCTATCTGCAGGTTCAATTTCCTCCTTTGAGGAGCTAATGAGGTCTTTCATTGATTACTTTGCTGCATCACGAATATATGTGCACGGATCAGACTATCTAGGCACCATCAAGCAAGGACAACACGAAAGTCTAAAGGACTATATGACTCGGTTCGCTGAAGCAACCATGGAGATCCAAGACTTGGATCTGGCAGTTCACCTGCACGCCCTTAAAGCCGACCTCAGACTGGGCAAATTCCGGGAGACGATTGCTGGTGGACGAAATTTTGATCCTCAAAGTTGGTCTCTTTGTACTTGTATGAAATTTAAATATTGGCTCTATCAAAAATACCCCAAAGAGATCATGGTATGATGAATTGGGATCTTAATAATCCCTGGTGTGATCATAACTCCGTTCAACTTAACCAGCAAGTGTACTGGGTCATCCAAGTAATACCTTATGTGAGTAAGGGTCGATCCCACAGAGATTGTTGGTATGAAGCAAGCTATGGTCACCTTGTAAATCTCAGTTAGGCAGATTAAATGGTTTATGATAAGTTCGAAAATAAATAATAAACAGAAAATAAAATAGGATAGAAATACTTATGTAAATCAATAGTGGGAATTTCAGATAGGCGTATGGAGACGCTGTGCTCCTCTTGAATCTCTACTTTCTTATTACATTCATCCAATCCTTCTTACTCCTTTCCATGGCAAGCTGTATGTAGGGCATCACCGTTGTCAATGGCTACATCCCATCCTCTCAGTGAAAATGGTCCTATGCTCTATCACAACACGGCTAATCATCTGTCGGTTCTCAATCAGGTTGGAATAGAATCCCTTGATTCTTTTGTGTCTGTCACTAACGCCCAGCCTTCAGGAGTTTGAAGCTCGTCACAGTCATTCAATACCAGAATCCTACTCGGAATACCACAGACAAGGTTAGACTTTCCGGATTCCCATGAATGCTGCCATCTATCTAGCTTATACCACGAAGATTCTGTTGGGGAATCTAAGAGATATGCGCCCGGCCTAAGGTAGAACGGAAGTGGTTGTCAGTCACGCGCGTTCATAGGTGAGAATGATGATGAGTGTCACGGATCATCACATTCATCAAGTTGAAGTGCAACGTATATCTTAGAATAAGAATAAAAGAGAATTGAATAGAAAATAATAGTAATTGTATTGAAACTTGAGGTACAGCAGAGCTCCACACCCTTAATCTATGGTGTGTAGAAACTCCACCGTTGAAAATACATAAGTGAAAGGTTCAGGCATGGCCGAATGGCCAGCCCCCCATGGTCTAAGGACTAGGCATTCAGAGATGTCTAATACACTAGTAAAAAGTTCTATTTATAATAAACTAGCTACTAGGGTTTACAAAAGTAAGTAATTGATGCATAAATCCACTTCCGGGGCCCACTTGGTGTATGTTTGGGCTGAGCTTGGTCTATCCATGAGCTGAGGCTTTTATTGGAGTTGAACGCCAAGTTGTAACGTGTTTCTGGCGTTCAACTCCGGGTTGTAACGTGTTTCTGGCGTTTAACTCCAGATAGCAGCATGTACTTGGCGTTGAGCGCCACTTTACATCGTCAATTCCCGAATAAAGTATGGACTATTATATATTGCTAGAAAGCTCTGGATGTCTAATTTCCAAAGCCGTTGAGAGCGTGCTATTTGGAGTTCTGTAGCTCTAGAAAATCCATTTCGAGTGCAGGGAGGTCAGAATCCATCAGCATCAACAGTCCTTTTGTCAGCCTTTTTTCAGAGTTTTGCTCAAGTCCCTCAATTTCAGCCAGAAATTACCTGAAATTACAAAAAAAACACACAAACTCATAGTAAAGTCCAGAAATGTGAATTTAACATAAAAACTAATGAAAACATCCCTAAAAGTAGCTTGAACTTACTAAAAACTACCTAAAAATAATGCCAAAAAGCGTATAAATTATCCGCTCATCACAACACCAAACTTAAATTGTTGCTTGTCCCCAAGCAACTGAAAATCAATTAGGATAAAAAGAAGAGAATATACTATAAATTCCAGAATATCAATGAATATTAATTATAATTAGATGAGCGGGACTTGTAGCTTTTTGCTTCTGAACAGTTTTGGCATCTCACTTTTTCCTTTGAAGTTTAGAATGATTGGCTTCTCTAGGAACTTAGAATTTCGGATAGTGTTATTGATTCTCCTAGTTAAGTATGTTGATTCTTGAACACAACTACTTATGAGTCTTGGCCGTGGCCCTAAGCACTTTGTTTTCCAGTATTACCACCGGATACATAAATGCCACAGACACATGACTGGGTGAACCTTTTCAGATTGTGACTCAGCTTTGCTAGAGTCCCCAGTTAGAGGTGTCTAGAGCTCTTAAGCACACTCTTTTTGTTTTGGATCACGACTTTAACCACTCAGTCTCAAGCTTTTCACTTGGACCTTTATGACACAAGCACATGGTTAGGGACAGCTTGATTTAGCCGCTTAGGCCTGGATTTTATTTCCTTGGGCCCTCCTATCCATTGATGCTCAAAGCCTTGGATCCTTTTTACCCTTGCCTTTTGGTTTTAAGGGCTATTGGCTTTTTCTGCTTGCTTTTTCTTTTTCTATTTTTTTTTGCCACTTTTTTTTTTCACAAGCTTTTGCTTTTTCACTGCTTTTTCTTGCTTCAAGAATCAATTTTATGATTTTTCAGATCATCAATAACATTTCTCTTTGTTCATCATTCTTTCAAGAGCCAACAGTTTTAACATTCATAAACAACAAGATCAAAAATATGCACTGTTTAAGCATTCATTCAGAAAACAAAAAGTATTGTCACCACATCAATATAATTAAACTAAATTCAAGGATAAATTCGAAATTCATGTACTTCTTGTTCTTTTGAATTAAAAACATTTTTCATTTAAGAAAGGTGAAGGATTAATGGAATTATTCATAACTTTAAGACATAGTTACTAAACACTAATGATCATGAAGTAGAGACACAAAACATAAATGAACACACATAAAAACCAAAAAGCAGAAAGAAATAAGAACAAGGAATGAATCCACCTTAGTGGCGTCTCCTTCTTGAAGGACCAACAATGTCCTTAAGCTCTTCTATGTCCCTTCCTTGCCTTTGTTGCTCCTCCCTCATTACTCTTTGATCTTCTCTTATTTCATGGAGAATGATGGAGTGCTCATGATGTTCCACCCTTAATTGTTCCACATTGTAGCTCAAATCTTCTAAGGAAGTGTTGAGTTGTTCCCAATAGTTGTTGGGAGGAAAGTGCATCCCTTGAGGCATCTCAGGGATTTCTTGATGATGAGCTTCCTCAGGCATCTCTTGAGATCCGTGGAGGGTCTCTCTTGCTTGCTCCATCCTCTTCTTGGTGATGGGCTTATCCTCTTCAATGAGGATGTCTCCTTCTATGATAACTCCAGCTGAGTAACATAGATGGCAAATAAGATGAGGAAAAGTTAGCCTTGCCATGGTGGAGGACTTTTTCGGCTATTTTGTAGAATTCATGAGAGATGACTTCATGAACTTCTACTTCCTTTCCAATCATGATGCTATGAATCATGATGGCCCGATCCACAGTAACTTCAGATTGGTTGCTAGTGGGAATGATGGAGCGTTGAATGAACTCCAACCATCCTCTAGCCACAGGCTTGAGGTCTAGTCTTCTTAGTTGAACTGGCTTGCCTTTGGAGTCTCTTTTCCATTGAGCTCCTTTCACACATATGTCCATTAGGACTTGGTCCAACCTTTGATTAAAGTTGACCCTTCTAGTGTAGGGGCGTACATCTCCTTGCATCATGGGCAAGTGGAACGCCAACCTCACATTCTCCGGACTAAAATCTAAGTATTTCCCCCGAACCATTGTGAGATAATTATTTGGACTCGGGTTCATACTTTGATCATGGTTCTTAGTGATCCATGCATTGGCATAGAACTCTTGAACCATTAAGATTCCGACTTGTTGCATGGGGTTGGTTATGACTTCCCAACCTCTTCTTCGGATTTCATGTCGAATTTCCAGATACTCATTTTTCTTGAGCTTGAAAGGGACCTCAGGGATCACATTCTTCTTTGCCACAACATCATAGAAGTGGTCTTGATGGCTTTTGGAGATGAATCTTTCCATCTCCCATGACTCGGAGGTGGAAGCTTTTGTCTTCCCTTTTCCTTTTTCTAGAGGATTCTCCAGCCTTAGGTGCCATTGATGGTAATGGAAAAACAAAAAGCTTATGCTTTTATCACACCAAACTTAAAATATTGCTCGCCCTCGAGCAAGAGAAGAAAGAAGAGAAGAAGAAGAAGAAGAAAATATGGAGGAGAAGGGGGAGTGTAGGTTTCGGCCAAGGTATAGAAGAGGGGGTTGTGTTGTGTAAAAGTGAAGTAGAATGGAAGGGTATATATAGGGAGGGGAGAGGGTATAGTTTCAGTCATTTAGGGTGGGTTTGGGTGGGAAAGTGGTTTTGAATTTTGAAGGTAGGTGGGGTTTATGGGGAAGAGTGGATGGATGTAAGTGGTGAAGGGGGTAACTAGGAAGAGAGATTGAAGTTGTTGGGAAGTGTGATATGGGGAAAAGTGTTATAGGATTAGGAGGTAAGGTGGAAATATGTTAGGTGGGGATCCTGTGGGGTCCACAGATCCTGAGGTGATCCTATGGGGTCCACAGATCCTGAGGTGATCCTGTGGGATCCACAGATCCTGAGGTGTCAAGGAATTACATCCCTGCACCAAATAGGCATGCAAAATGCCTTTGCATACCATTCTGGCGTTTAAAACACCGAGGTGATGCACGTTCTGGGCGTTCAACGCCCATGTGTAGCATGTTTTGGGCGTTCAACGCCCATGTGTAGCATGTTTCTGGCGTTGAACGCCAGTTCCATGCTTGTTACTGGCGTTCAGCGCCAGCTTTTCTCAAGGCACATTCCTGGCGTTCAAACGCCATAATGTTGCTTGTTTCTGGCGTTCAGCGCCAGATTCATGCTCTGTTCTGGCATTGAACGCCAGCCTGATGCTCCTTACTGGCGTTGAACGCCAGTCTGTCCTTCTTCCAAGGTGTGATTTTTCTTCTGCTGTTTTTGATTCTGTTTTTAATTTTATATTTTTTTTCGTGACTCCACATGATCATGTACCTAATAAAACACAAAATAACAATAAAATAAAATAAAATAAAAATTAGACAAATAAAATTGGGTTGCCTCCCAACAAGCGCTTCTTTAATGTCAATAGCTTGACAGTGGGCTCTCATGGAGCCACAAGGTGATCAGGTCAATGTTGTATAGTCCCAACACCAAACTTAGAGTTTGGATATGGGGTCTTAACACCAAACTTAGTGTTTGGTTGTGGCCTCCCAACACCAAACTTAGAGTTTGACTGTGGGGGCTCTTCTTGACTCTGAACTGAGAGAAGCTTTTCATGCTTACTCTCTTTTGTCACAGAGGGATGGCCATGTGCCTTAAACACAAGGTAGTCCCCATTCAATTGAAAGACTAATTCACCTCTGTTGACATCTATCACAGCTCCTGCTGTTGCTAGGAAAGGTCTTCCAAGGATGATGCATTCATCCTCTTCCTTCCTAGTGTCTAAGATTATGAAATCAACATGGATGTAAAGGCCTTCAACCTTTACTAACACGTCCTCTACTATTCCATAAGCTTGTCTCTTTTGAGGTAAAATTTGCTGAATCCGGGTATCTAGTTCATTAATGAGCAAGGGAGGTTCACTTTCCCCAGTCTCATTACCAAACAACTTGGTATTCAGCTTCATGATAGCTCCTAAATATTGAGCAACTTGCTCTCCAGTCACATCTTCATCCTCTTCAGAGGAAGAATAGTCTTCAGATCTCATGAATGGCAGAAGGAGATTTAATGGAATCTCTATGGTCTCTATATGAGCCTCAGATTCCTTTGGATCCTTAATAGGAAACTCCTTCTTGCTTGAGAGACGTCCCAGGAGGTCTTCCTCACTAGGATTTTCGTTCTTCTCCTCCCTTGTGCATTCGGCCATATTGATCACATCAATGGCCTTGCACTCTCCTTTTGGATTCTCTTCTGTATTGCTTGGGAGAATACTGGGAGGAGTTTCAATGACTTTCTTACTCAGCTGGCCCACTTGTGCCTCCAGATTTCTGATGGAGGATCTTGTTTCACTCATGAAACTGAAAGTGGCTTTTGACATATCAGAGACTAGATTGGCTAAATTAGAAGTGTTTTGTTCAGAATTCTCTGTCTGTTGCTGAGAAGATGATGGAAAAGGCTTGCTATTGCTTAGCCTATTGCGTCCACCATTGTTAAAGCCTTGTTGAGGCTTTTGTTGATCCTTTCATGAGAAATTTGGGTGATTTCTCCATGATGAGTTATAGGTGTTTCCATAAGGTTCACCCATGTAATTTACCTCTGCTATTGCAGGGTTCTCAGGATCATAAGCTTCTTCAGAAGCTACCTCTTTAGTACTGTTGGATGCATTTTGCCATCCATTCAGACTTTGAGAGATCATGTTGACTTGTTGAGTCAACACTTTGTTCTGAGCCAATATGGCATTCAGAGCATCAATTTTAAGAACTCCCTTCCTCTGAGGCGTCCCATTATTCATGGAATTCCTCTCAGAAGTGTACATGAATTGGTTATTTGCAACCATGTCAATGAGTTCTTGAGCTTCTGCAGGTGTTTTCTTTAGGTGGATGGATCCACCTGCAGAATGGTCCAATGACATTTTCGAAAACTCAGATAGACCATAATAGAATATATCTAATATGGTCCATTCTGAAAACATGTCAGATGGACACCTTTTGGTCAACTGCTTGTATCTTTCCCAAGCTTCATAGAGGGATTCACCATCTTTTTGTTTGAAGGTCTGAACATCCACTCTGAGCTTGCTCAGCTTTTGAGTAGGAAAGAATTTATCCAAGAAGGTCGTGACCAGCTTCTCCCAGGAGTCCAGGCTATCCTTAGGTTGTGAATCCAACCATATTCTAGCTCTGTCTCTTACAGCAAAAGGGAAAAGCATGAGCCTGTAGACTTCAGAATCTACTCCATTCGTCTTAACAGTCTCACAGATCTGCAAGAATTCAGTTAAAAACTGATAAGGATCTTCAGATGGAAGTCCATAGAACTTGCAGTTTTGTTGCATTAAGGCAACTAGCTGAGGTTTTAGCTCAAAATTGTTTGCTCCAATAGCAGGAATGGAGATGCTTCTTCCATCAAATTTGGACGTGGGTTTGGTAAAGTCACCAAGCATCCTTCTTGCATTATCATTATTGGGTTTGGCTGCCATCTCCTTCTCTTATTCGAAAATTTCTGAAAGGTTACCTTTAGATTGTTGTAGTTTAGCTTCTCTTAGTTTCCTCTTCAAAGTCCTTTCAGGTTCAGGATCAGCTTCAACAAGAGTGCTTTTGTCCTTGTTCCTGCTCATATGAGAGAGAAGAAAACAAGAAAAGAAGAGGAATCCTCTATGTCACAGTATAGAGATTCCTTTATGTTAGTAGAAGAAGAAAGGGAAGGAGAGTGAAGAAGAATGGGTTCGGATATTTAGATGAAGAGAGGTGAAGAGAAGTGTTAGTAAATAATTAATTAAATAGAATAAGAAAAGAGAGGGAGAATTCGAAAATAATTTTAAAAAGGTGTTAGTAATTTTCGAAAATTAGAGATAAGATAAGATTAAAATTAAAATTTAAAACAAAAAAAGAATTTTGAAAAAGAGATGAGATATTTTCGAAATTAGGGAGGGAGAAGTAGTTAGTTGGTTTTGAAAAAGATAAGAAACAAACAAAAAGTTAGTTGGTTGATTGAAAAAGATTTGAAGTTTTTAATTTTAAAAAGATAAGAAGATAGGAAGATAGAAAAGATATTTTAAAATCAAATTTTGAAAAAGATAAAATTTTGAAAAAGATAAGATAAAAAGATAAGATTTTTAAGAAAAAGGCATTTTGAAAAGATAAGATTTTTAAATTTTTGAAAATTTGACTTGACTTGTAAGAAATAACTAATTTTAAAAATTTTTTTGACTAAGTCAACTCAAATTTTCGAAAATTATGAGAAAAATAAGGAAAAGATATATTTTTTGATTTTTAAATTTTTAATGATGAGAGAGAAAAACATAAAAATGACCCAAAACATGAAAATTTTGGATCAAAACACATGATGCATGCAAGAACACTATGAATGTTAAGATGAACACCAAGAACAATTTGAAGATCATGATGAACATCAAGAACAAATTTTTGAAAAATTTTGATGCAAAGAAAACATGCAAGACACCAAACTTAGAAATCTTTAATGCATGGACTCTAACAAACGAAAAATGCATATGAAAAACAACAAACAACACAAAACAAGAAAACATCAAGATCAAACAAGAAGACTTGTCAAGAACAACTTGAAGATCATGAAGAACACCATGAATGCATGAATTTTCGAAAAATGCAAGAAAAATTTTTAAAGCATGCAATTGACACCAAACTTAAAAGTTGACTCAAGACTCAAACAAGAAACACAAAATATTTTTTATTTTTATGATTTTATGATTTTTTTTGGATTTTTATTAATTTTTTTCGAAAATATTTTTGGAAAAAAAACGAAAAAGAAAAGAAAAATTTTTGAAAACTTTTTGAAAAGAAAATTACCTAATCTGAGCAACAATCCCCGGCAACGGCGCCAAAAACTTGGTAGACGAAATTGTGATCCTCAAAGTTGGTCTCTTTGTACTTGTATAAAATTTAAATATTGGCTCTATCAAAAATACCCCAAAGAGATCATGGTATGATGAATTGGGATCTTAATAATCCCTGGTGTGATCATAACTCCGTTCAACTTAACCAGCAAGTGTACTGGGTCATCCAAGTAATACCTTACGTGAGTAAGGGTCGATCCCACAGAGATTGTTGGTATGAAGCAAGCTATGGTCACCTTGTAAATCTCAGTTAGGCAGATTAAATGGTTTATGATAAGTTCGAAAATAAATAATAAACAGAAAATAAAATAGGATAGAAATACTTATGTAAATCAATAGTGAGAATTTCAGATAGGCGTATGGAGATGCTGTGCTCCTCTTGAATCTCTACTTTCTTATTACATTCATCCAATCCTTCTTACTCCTTTCCATGGCAAGCTGTATGTAGGGCATCACCGTTGTCAATGGCTACATCCCATCCTCTCAGTGAAAATGGTCCTATGCTCTGTCACAGCACGGCTAATCATCTGTCGGTTCTCAATCAGGTTGGAATAGAATCACTTGATTCTTTTGCGTCTGTCACTAACGCCCAGCCTTCAGGAGTTTGAAGCTCGTCACAGTCATTCAATACCAGAATCCTACTCGGAATACCATAGACAATGTTAGACTTTCCGGATTCCCATGAATGCTGCCATCTATCTAGCTTATACCACGAAGATTCTGTTGGGGAATCTAAGAGATATGCGCCCGGCCTAAGGTAGAACGGAAGTGGTTGTCAGTCACGTGCGTTCATAGGTGAGAATGATGATGAGTGTCACGGATCATCACATTCATCAAGTTGAAGTGCAACGTTTATCTTAGAATAAGAATAAAAGAGAATTGAATAGAAAATAATAGTAATTGTATTGAAACTTGAGGTACAGCAGAGCTCCACACCCTTAATCTATGGTGTGTAGAAACTCCACCGTTGAAAATACATAAGTGAAAGGTTCAGGCATGGCCGAATGGCCAGCCCCCCATGGTCTAAGGACTAGGCATTCAGAGATGTCTAATACACTAGTAAAAAGTTCTATTTATAATAAACTAGCTACTAGGGTTTACAAAAGTAAGTAATTGATGCATAAATCCACTTCCGGGGCCCACTTGGTGTATGTTTGGGCTGAGCTTGGTCTATCCACGAGCTGAGGCTTTTATTGGAGTTGAACGCCAAGTTGTAACGTGTTTCTGGCGTTCAACTCCGGGTTGTAACGTATTTCTGGCGTTTAACTCCAGACAGCAGCATGTACTTGGCGTTGAGCGCCACTTTACATCGTCAATTCCCGAATAAAGTATGGACTATTATATATTACTGGAAAGCTCTGGATGTCTACTTTTCAACTCCGTTGAGAGCGTGCCATTTGGAGTTCTGTAGCTCCAGAAAATCCATTTCGAGTGCAGGGAGGTCAGAATCCATCAGCATCAGCAGTCCTTTTGTCAGCCTTTTTTCAGAGTTTTGCTCAAGTCCCTCAATTTCAGCCAGAAATTACCTGAAATTACAGAAAAACACACAAACCCATAGTAAAAAATGTGAATTTAACATAAAAACTAATGAAAACATCCCTAAAAGTAGCTTGAACTTACTAAAAACTACCTAAAAATAATGCCAAAAAGCGTATAAATTATCCGCTCATCAATTGCAGTAACTAAACCAAAGACCCTGGAAGAATTTCGAGAAAGGGCTGCAGGTCAGATGGAGATTGAAAAGCTCCGCAAAGCTCAGAAAACAGACAAACAACCACACAGAAGAGACGAGGAAAAAATTTTCAGACCACCAATCAACAAGGAGCCGAAGAAGCCCTTCAAACTCACACCCAAATTCAACACTTACACCAGGTTCAACACCAAATGGGAGAACATCATCAAGGAGATTCTCAGTTTGTTGGATAGAAGCAAACATTGTACCTTTCATCAAAAGTTTAGACACACTACCGATGACTGCATCGTCGCCAAAGACCTGTTCGAACGACTGGCACGCCAAGGGCTCCTAGACAAATACGTCGAAGGACGTAAAACCAAAGCAACCAGCTCAGATATGGATGAACACCAACGAGCGCCAACAGATAAGGACAAAGGGAAACAGACAACACCCAACCCGCCAAGAGGGATCATCAACCACATATCAGAAGGCTACGCAGGTGGGGGTGAAACAACTTCGGCCAAAAAATGAAGCTACAGAGCAATATTGGCAATCGAAGGAATAGTGCACCAAAGAAAGAAGAGGACCTAGACGTCATGATATCATTTGATCAATCAGACTTTAAGTCGGCAAGCCCTAACCTCGATGATTCGGTAGTAATCTCCATTCAAGTCGGAGAACTGTTGGTAAGAAAGACACTACTGGACTCAAGTAGTAGTGCTGATGTTTTATTTTACTCTACTTTCAAAACGATGAAGTTATCAGAAAAAATAATGCAACCTTCCTCTGGAGAGCTGATTGGGATCTCCAGAGAAAGGGTCCCCATCATGGGATACATATGGTTAAAGACAACAATGGGAGAAGACCCTATGTCAAAATCCATTGATATCCAATATTTAATAGTAGACTATTATAGCCCTTATAATATTATCATCGGAAGACCCGCCTTGAATATATTCAGGGTAGTAGTGTCTACTTTACACCTGTGTGTTAAGTTTCTTGTGCAGGAAAACAGGATAGCAACAGTGTATGCCGACCACCAAGTAGCTCGGCAATGCTATAATGCCAGTCTAAAGCAAAGCTAGACAAAACAGACAGCTCGGCCGCAAGTCCAAAAAATCCACAATACTGCCAAGATCTTAACATTAGACGAGCTTGATCCAAGAGAGGATTTCAACGAAAGACCCTAGCCAATGGACAACCTCCACCGAATAACACTAACAGCTAATGAAAAGCAGTACACACACATCGGAGAAGCACTGAAGGGGGAAAAACAAACAAAACTCATAGAAATACTGTGATAGAATTCCAATCTGTTTGCATAGACGCCAGATGACATGCCTGGAATAAGTCCAGAAGTCATCTGCCACAAGTTAGCAATTGACAAGGCAGTCCGACATGTGGCACAAAAGAAAAGAAATCTCGGAGAGGAGAAGAAACAAGCAGCACTAGAGGAAACCAATAAGCTCCTCATCGCAGGCTTCATCAAAGAAATTTGCTTCACCACATGGCTCTCCAACGTGGTAATGGTAAGGAAAAACTCAGGTAAATGGCGCATGTGCGTCAACTTTACAAATTTAAATAAAGCTTGCCCCAAGGATGCTTACCCATTACCCTGTATCGACAAATTAGTAGATAATGCTTTCGTTTTCAAAACCTTGAGTTTTATGGATGCATACTCTGGTTACAACCAGATCCTAATGCACCCAGAGGACCAAAGTAAAACAGCCTTTATAACAGAACATGGGAACTTTTATTACAAGGTAATGCCTTTTGGCTTAAAGAATGCAGGGGCGATGTATCAGAGACTAATGGACAATGTATTTGGACAACAAATAGGTCGAAACATGGAAATTTACGTAGATGACATGGTAGCAAAGACACCTGAACGAGGCGCACATTGCGACGACTTGTTAGAAGTTTTCAATCAAGTCCGAGCTTACAACATGAGGTTCAATCCAGATAAATGCGCCTTCGAAGTTCAAGGAGGAAAATTTCTCGGTTTCATGTTGACTTCAGGAGGGATTAAAGCAAACCCAGAAAAGTGCAATGCAATACTGAACATGGTGAGTCCAAAGACAATAAAAGAAGTTCAACAACTCGCAGGAAGAGTCGCCGCTCTGTCACGCTTCCTACCTGCAGTGGCAAATTGATCATACCACTTCTTCCAAACATTCTCTAAAAATAAGAAATTTGCATGGACCGAGGAATGTGAAAATGCTTTTATGGAGCTCAAGCAGTTCTTAACATCACCTCCAATACTACAGAGACTAGAAATAGGTAAACCATTGAATTTATACTTATCAGTATCTAACCATGCTATAAGCTCGGTTCTAGTGATTGAAATAGGAAAAAATCAGAGCCCAGTATACTTCATTAGCAGGGTATTACAATCAATGGAGACAAGATACCGGAAAATAGAACAGCTGGCGCTAGCTGACAAACCCCATTTCGAGGGTTTATCTTGTGCTAATTTCAGGGGTTTTATCAATGATTTCACACACTTTCTGTATGAAAATACAAGGATTTGCATTCCTTTCCTAGTTTTGCACCATGGATGAAAACATACTTATTTTGCACTAAAATAGATACATTTCTAATCCTCTCTCGATGCCATTCGATGCCGTGACCCGTGTGTTAAGTGGTTCCAGAATATAGGGCAGGGATGGACCGGAAGAGAGAAGGAATATGGGAGCAAAGGAAGGGAGCAAGAGAATTAAGCCTTGGAAATCTCGGCATGGGCACGTACGCGCACTTGACGCGTCCGCGTAGATAGAACAACTAGAAGCCGAAGCCAAGAGTCAAGCCACGAGTTGGCTTGCACAGCGGCTAAGCCATGATCTTCTCGGGCGCGCACGCGTACGTCACGCCTCCGCGTACATCCCAAAATGCATCTGTGGCGCGCACGCGTACCTTGCGCGTACGCGCCGATGTTCGATTGTGATTTTTTAGAAGTCACGTGACTTAGGCGTGGAGTTGGTTAGAGATCCCATTTTTGGGGAATGTCTTGGCGGGAAAAGTTTAAGAAGACCAGAGGAGCAAGGGTCAAAGACACTTAGTTCATTTTCTAGTTTTTTAGATATTTTGAGGGATAGGGAGTTACACTCTTGGGGGAGGAGAGAGAGGTCTCAAGCTCTTACTAGGGTTCTTCTTCATCAAAATTCTGAATTTTCACCCACTCTTTGGTGAGATCCATTGCAATTTTCACTTTACTTTGTTCATGTAATAGATTTTCTTCTCCAATTCCAAGTTGTAGTTGTAATTGCTAAATTCCCTTAGATCTAGGATTCAACTTGATGATTTTGGATTTCATTAATGTTTTGAGATTTTGATCCTCATTGTTGCTCTTTGACATTTGTTGTTAGTTCCTTGTGTTGCAATACCTTTAATTCTACTTTTCTTCTCATTTTACTATGACTATCTTTCTTGCTCATCACATGTTTGATAAAATGTCAACACTAGTTATGGAGTAGAAAATTCTCACTTGGCATAGGGTTGGATCATTAGAAGAAGTTGAATAGTTATGTCAATTGTTGATTTGGAATTAGGGATTGCTAATTGACTTGGAGTGCACTAAAGCTAGATTCCCATGAGGTGAAGCTAGGACTTGTGACTCAAGTTGACTATCTTCATTTGACTTTTCTCTATACCTAGGGGATAACTAAATGAGGCATGGCCTAATTGTTATCTTCATTGAAAGAACTATAAGGATATGCATTCAATTGCCAACCCTAAGCCAAGTCCTTTAATGATTGATTACTTGTTTCCTACTACATTGCTAAAACTTTCAAAGAACATTAACAAATCTTTCTAATCAATAAGATGCACATTTTGGCAATTCCAAGGGAGGACGACTCGGGAGACTAATGCTCTCGGTTATAGATTGTAGATTTGTTTGATGATGGAGTTTGCGTCGGTTTAGACTATACTACGATTGATTACTTGATAATTTCTATACCGGCAAAAATTCATTTATCAAAATGGCGCCGTTGCCGGGGAATTCGCTTAGTGTGCCATGTTATTGTTTGGATTGAGTGTGTGCATATGTACATAGCTACATTTCATTGTAAATTGTTCAAGTGACTAACCCCTCATCGTTACCATGAATTTCATTTCCCCTTCATTGCATGACGCGTTCACAACCGAATCCGAGCTTAGTCCCTTTTGATCCGGAAATAGAACGAACTTTGTTTCATATTAGACAAGCTCGGAGGCGGCTAAAGTTTGGGAAAGGTGAAGAGGTTTTTACCTCCGCAACCACCTTACTAAAAGTGAACATTGAACCGTCACTCAAAGAAGGTATTAGTCATACTCCCACCAATCTCTCTAACAATTCTTCTTTTGTTTTAGGTAATAATACCATGGATGCTCCGAGGAGAGTTACCATCAAGGAAGCGGGTGCACCGGATTATGTCCTTCAACCCCTTCATGTAACTCACCCCAACTTGAATGCTAACTTTGAATTAAAGACCGCTTTGATCAACCTCCTACCTAAGTTTCATGGGCTTCCTGCACAAGACCCTATTCGACATCTCAAGGACTTCCATCGCATATGCTCAACTACTAGACGGGAAGGGTCCGATGAGGTTGCCATATGGTTATTTGCTTTCCCTTTCTCTCTTGAAGACAAGGCTAAAGAATGGTTCTACACTCTATCTAGTGAAGTTACCTCCGATTGGGACCTACTTAGAAGAGGATTCTTGGATAAATTTTTGCCCCCGGAGAAGATGGATAGGCTAAGGAAGGAAATGTCTTGTATTGTGCAAGGTGAGACGGAACCACTCTACGAGTATTGGGAACGGTTTCGCAAGCTACTAGACGCATGCCCCAATCACATGCTTGATACTCAAGTATTGCTTGGATACATATGTCAAGGGATGCGAGAGCAAGATAGAACTCTCTTGGACACCTCTAGCAATGGTTCTTTGTCCAAATATAAAACAGCGGAGGAGGCATGGCAACTTATCATTGACTTAGCCAAATCCAATCACCATATGAGACGAAGAGTCAACCGTCCAAGAACCGTGAATGAGGTATCAACTAGCAGTGAAACCACCGCTTTAACTCAATCCTTGAGTGAAATGACATCCATCTTGAGGCAACTCCAATTGAACCAACAACAACCACAACAACCTCAATCATACCAACAACAACCCCCACCCCCTCAACAACACAACCAACAATTGGTTTCTCAAAAAGTATGTGGCATTTGCTCTTACTATTCTCACTACACGAACGAGTGCCCAAGCCTTCAAGAAGACAATACTTTGGCGGCTACCCATAACTTCTATGACCGCCCAAATCAAGGATACTACCAAGGCGGTAATTCTAACCAAGGACACCCTTATCAAGGAGGAAACTACAATCAAGGGGGAGGGTACCATAATCAAAATTGGAGAGACAATCACCAACAAGGAAATAGGGACAACAACAACAACGGAGGAGGTCAAAGATGGGGCAACAACTCACAAAACTTCTCACAAAACCGACCATACAACCAACAAAACCAACCATACAACCAACAAAACCCACAAAGAAACTATCAAACATACCAACCACCACATCAAAGACCGCCACCCAACCAATCACAAGCTTCCCAACTCGCATATACAACCACCCCCTCCAACCAAGACGAAACACTCCGGACCATTATCCAAGGCCAAAAGGAACTACAAAACACACTAGCTTCCGGTCTCACCGGCCTCACCTCTACACTACAAGCTCTTCTTGCACGCATGGATGCATCATCAAACCCCACTCCTCAACCCCCAATCCAAAGTGTTATCCCCTCTCAACCCCAACCAAATCCAAAAGGGGGTATTAATGCCATCACCCTTAGATCCGGAACACAATTAAAAGAGAAGGAAGCAAAGGACTCCAATCCCATCACAACCACCCAAGAGGATGAGAGAATAGATATGGAAGAGGTAGAGGAAGATGAGACACCACAAGTCATAGTTGAGGATGAAGCCCAACCAACAAGGGAGACAACCAAGGCTAAGAGAACCTTGGAAGAAGAAGAAATTGCTTAACCACTTCCATTTCCAACACTTGCAAAGAAAGCTAGAAAGCGCATAGAACTCGACCCAAAAATGGTAGAAATGTTCAAGAAAGTTGAGGTAACCATTCCCCTCTTTGATGCTATCCATCAAGTTCCTAGATATGAAAAATTCCTCAAAGATCTATGCATAAACAAGGATAGAATTCTTGAATTGGAAACCATCCCATTGGGGAGTTCTATTTCCGCTTTAATGGGAGCATTGCCCGAGAAGTGTGATGATCCGGGCCCTTGTATGGTCATTTGCACCGTTAATGGAGTTCAATTTATAGATTGTATGTGTGACCTTGGAGCATGTGTTAGCATTATGCCGCTCTCCGTCAACCGGATATTGAAGTTGTCACCACTAAAAAGGTCGACGGCAAGATTTGTCCTAGCGGATAAAAGCATAATAATCGTAACGGGTGTTGCGGAAGACGTATTGGTAAATATCAAAGGGTTGGTGTTCCCAATTGACTTCTATGTCCTTGAAATGCCATCAAGCGAAACCGAGAGAGCATCATCTATTCTACTTGGAAGACCATTCTTGAGAACTTCTAGATTTAAGCTAGATGCCTACTCGGGAACTTATTCATTTGAAATAGATGGGAGAGTTGTAAGTTTCAGCCTAGAGGAAGCAATGAAACATCCGCTGGAGAATCACTCTCTATTCCGGTATGACCCAATTGATAACATGGTTGCCGAAGTGCACCTTGCAAAGTTAGATGAGAAGTACATGATTGAAGAAGCAAACGAAGATCCAAGCAAAGTGAACACCACACACTATACCAACCATCCGAAAACTCAAACTTCAAAGAATGAAAAGAAGATGGAATTAAAGCCACTACCACCCCATTTAAGATACTCATATCTTGATGAAGCCCAAGAACTCCCTGTGATAATTGCAAAAGAGTTAACCCCTCAACAAGAAGACAAATTGCTAAATGTATTGAGGAAAAACAAAAGGGCAATCGGGTGGACTTTGGCGGATCTAGTGGGAATAAGCCCCCAAGTATGCGAGCATCGCATATTTCTTGAAGAAGGAGCAAAACCGGTCCGACAACCTCAAAGGAGACTTAATCCAACCATTCTTGAGGTTGTGAAGAAAGAAGTCACTAAGCTACTTGAAGCGGACATCATCTATCCCATCTCGGATAGCGAGTGGGTAAGCCCGGTCCAAGTAGTGCCAAAGAAGTCCGGGGTGACCACAATCAAAAATGAAAACGGTGAACTCATAGCGACAAGAGTGCAAAATTCTTGGAGAGTATGCATAGACTACCGAAGGTTGAATGCGGCCACAAGAAAAGATCACTTCCCACTACCGTTTATTGATCAAATGCTTGATCGACTAGCCGGTAAATCATATTATTGTTTTCTTGATGGTTACTCAGGTTACTTCCAAATTCACATTTCTCTAGAGGACCAAGAAAAAACCACATTCACTTGCCCCTTTGGAACGCACGCTTACAAGCGTATGACATTTGGCCTATGCAATGCACCGGCAACGTTCCAAAGATGCATGATGAGCTTATTTGCGGATTTTCTAGAACAATGTATGGAAGTTTTCATGGACGACTTTAGTGTATACGGTGATTCATTTGAGCATTGCTTAGGCAACCTTGAAAAAGTCTTAGAGAGATGCACCAAAACAAACCTTGTCTTAAATTTTGAAAAATGTCATTTCATGGTCAAACAAGGCATTGTTTTGGGACACATAGTCTCCAAAGAAGGCATCTCTGTAGATCCGGCAAAAATAAATGTCATATCTAGTTTACCTTACCCCTCCTCCGAGAGGGAAGTCCGCTCTTTTCTTGGACATGCAGGATTCTACCGGAGATTCATCAAAGACTTTAGCAAGGTGGCCCTACCTCTTTCTCGATTACTACAAAAGGACACTGAATTTGAGCTAAGCAAAGAATGCATGGAAGCATATGACAAACTTAAAGTAGCATTGACACAAGCCCCTATTGTGCGAGGACCAAATTGGACTCAACCATTTGAAATCATGTGCGATGCCTCAAATTATGCAATAGGAGCCGCGTTAGCACAACGCGAAGGTAAGAACCCCTACGTCATAGCTTATGCTTCCAAAACATTAGACGGTGCCCAATCCAACTACACTACAACCGAAAAGGAACTCCTAGCCATTGTTTTTGCTTTGGACAAGTTCCGAGCCTATCTTCTTGGTTCCAAGGTTGTAGTATACTCGGATCACGCAGCACTTAAGTATTTGTTGACCAAAAAGGAATCAAAACCGAGATTAATTCGTTGGGTGCTTTTGTTACAAGAATTTGACTTGGAGATCAAAGATAGGAGTGGTTCCCAAAACCTAGTGGCGGACCATTTAAGTCGCCTCGAACACACAAAAGGCGACACCACTCCTATCAATGACTCTTTTCCTCTAGATGGTTTGCACACAATCTCGGAAGTAGTTCCTTGGTATGCCCCAATAG